>NC_142602.1:52647784-52949073 GCF_041222555.1 Hakea prostrata | reverse complement strand
GTACTATTCAAGGGGTAGACTACATCAGTAGTTTTCTAACATATAGGGGACCTCAAAACACTAATCCAATCAAGATATCAAGATCCAAATTAGGAAACAAAAAGTTACCATAATTAGATCAACCATGGATCTTGATGAATTTGAAATAGAAAACAAAGACAAGAACAATAGGAGGATAGATCTTTGCTTCAGGTAATGGTATCATGAAAACATACATAGATCTTCATGGAATAAGGCTTAGAAGCATAAATCTAAATAAGGAAATAAAACCTACCATATATGTAACTACCATGCATCATGAAGAACACATAGTAAGGTAGAAGAGAACAACTAGAGATTTATAGATTATGGATCATGGAAGGAAAACACAGTAATTAACTACTAACATGATCAACATAGAAGATCCAAAGAGATCAGAATTCAGATTAGAAGTTTAACAAAGATTAGATCATGGTTTGATCATGATTCCTTCAAAAGCTTGCAATGATCATGGTTAAGATCATTGTTCTAGCCTCAAATCCTTAGGATGATCATGAGAACATGTTCGAGAGATGTTTGCAACAGAGAATGCAAGCATCTCTTCTACTGTCTCAACTCAAAAAGGAAAGAAAAACAAAGATGGAGGAGAAGAAGAGAGAGTAGACATACCTTTTGATGCAAAAGAAGAGTTTCGACGAAGATCCGTCAAGAAAACACCAAGGATGCAAGAGAGATGACTTGCAGAGGTCTTTGGTTCATTCCGAGAGTTTGGAGGCAGCAAATACGAAGTGGACTCGAGATTGGACTTAAATAGAGCAAGAACAACCTAATTGCCAAAGACAGCACTCATTGGTCGAGTGGATTGGTCGACTGGTCCAAGTCGACCAATCGATCGACCAATGCTGACAGCAAGACCAAAACAGGGAATTGAAGGTCCAGATCAAATCCAATCCTAAAGGGGTTTTGCACACAAGTCAAGTGACTTACCTAATAGGTAGAAATGCCTTCAAACCAAGATAGAGAGCACTCCAAGTCCATCAACTAATCAGATCTTCATCAGGATTCAGTTTCCATAAATAGAACCTCATCATCAACTTTCATGGATTCAAAGCCGGACACCAAGTCCTCTACTGGGATGGCCCAAAGCTGACTTCTTACTTTACTTCAGGTCATCGGACCTACAAATAACAAGGTTTCCGGGTCAAGGTTAGGGCTGGGTTTTACAGTAATGGTTAATTTTCTCTCACCCTTTTGGCTTAGGGAGTGTTTGATTCGAGACTTAGGTCAAGATTACTCAAAATCTGGATTGAAATTGAGTAATCAGAAGCCTGAGTTTCGGATTGAAACTCACTATTTTTGGGGTGGTCACTAGTGGCGGTCGCTCAACCTAAGCGACCGGGGTAAACACGGTGACCAATTGGATTTTGGTTCTGATTCAAATTGATTCATGTGACTTATAAATTCTAATAACCCCTGTGTTTAGGTGTTTACTGTTTAAAAGAAAAGTCTACTAATAGTTACTGGATTCCATTTTGTGGACATTTCAATTATATGCAAGTAAGGACAGTCTATCTTATCTATTTACATATACTTGAACATGTTAATCTGATAGTTGTTAGTCTTGATTTCTATTGTTATATGCTGCTGTAATTGTATTTAATTCTAATATACTACTGTTGTTTGCCTTGATTTCATAATTACCTGGTGAATTGTGAATGTTATATGATTATGGTAATTGGTATATGGTTATGATAGTTGGGGTGTTCCTTTTGGAATATCTTGGCTAGTGATATCAGAAGGCTGTGGAATGGGACACATGCCTGCTGATACCTTCAGCACTATCATGATTAATTGATGACATTATTAGGATGAGTCTAGATTGCATGGCTAGGTACCCCACATGCTACTACCCTTTCGGTAGGGGGATTGAAACCGAGTGACCCATGATGACAGTGATGTGACTTGGTGGTCCACTGTTAGTCATATAAATGGTAGGGTTGCATATGTTAGGGTTGGGCTCATGGATGTCCAAGGACCGGATCGGGTGTCATGAGGAATCATGAGAGCATCCGCCCCAATAATATGTGGATGACCATAGGGTTAAGGAGTGGAGTCCAATAGAGGTAGCCAGTACGTGAGGATTCTTACTCCTAGGTTGCGAAGGATACTCAACCGAGTTGGTTGGTGCCATAGGGGATGTATCTGGACTTCATGTAGACATGTAACCATTATGACCTTGCATTGGATTAGAAACCCCGACATGCGCCAGTACTCATTACCAATGGTCGAGGTGAGAGAGTGTGGACTTAACCCCTAACCATGGTTTGTGAGCCAGGTGTGGACTTTCCCTTTTTCCTGGGATCCCTACAAAGGTAACCAGTCCTTGCCGGATCAAAGTGATGAGACTTACCCAGAGGAGGGCTGGTGTTTATTCTTAAAGCATGTCAACTATTAGAGACTTGCATAGTTAGAAATCATAGCATCATTCATATTTTGCATTCATTCATATTACTGTTGTATCATGGCCTTATTGGATGATGGATGAGAGATGTGATTGTTTCTTACTGAGTTCTTTAGAACTCATTCCTTTTGTGAAACCCAGCCCTAACCTTGACCCGGAAACCTTGTTATTTGTAGGTCCGATGACCCGAAGTAAAGTAAGAAGTCAGCTTTGGGCCATCCCAGTAGAGGACTTGGTGTCTGGCTTTGAATCCATGAAGGTTGATGTTGAGGTTCTATTTATGGAAACTGAATCCTGATGAAGATCTAATTAGTTGATGGACTTGGAGTGCTCTCTATCTTGGTTTGAAGGCATTTCTACCTATTAGGTACGTCACTTGACTTGTGTGCAAAACCCCTTTAGGATTGGATTTGATCTGGACCTTCAATTCCCCTGCTTTGGCCTTCGTTGTCAAGCATTGGTCGACCGATTGGTCGACCGGGCCAGCCGACCAATCCACTCGACCAATGAGTGCCGTCTTTGGCAATTAGGTTGATTCTTGCTCTATTTAAGTCCAACCTCGAGTCCACTTCGATTTGCCGCCTCCAAACCCTCCCGGAACGAACCAAAGACCTCTCGCAAGTCATCTCTCTTGCATCCTTGGTGTTTTCTTGACGGATCTTCGTCGGAACTCTTCTTTTGCATAAAAAGGTATGTCTACTCTCTCTTCTTCTCCTCCATCTTTGTTTTTCTTTCCTTTTGAGTTGAGACAGCAGAAGAGATGCCGCATCCTCTATTGCAAACATCTCCGAACATGTTCTCATGATCGTCCCAAGGATTTAAGGCTAGAACAATGATCTTAACCATGATCATTGCAAGCTTTGAAGGATTCATGATCAAACCATGATTTAATCTCTGTTAATCTTCTAATCTGAATTCTGATCTCTTTGGATCTTCTTTCATTGATCATGTTAGTGGTTAATGGTTGTGTTTTCTTTCCATGATCCATAATCCATAGAATTCTAGTTGTTCTCTTCTACCTTACTATGTGTTCTTCATGATGCATGATAGTTACATATATGGTAGGTTTTATTTCCTTATTTAGATTTATGCTTCTAAGCCTTATTCCATAAAGACCTATGCATGTTTTCATGTTTTCATTACCAAAAGCAATGATCCATCCTCCTATAGTTCGGTCTTTGTTTTCTATTTCAAATTCATCAAGATCCATGTTTGAGTTAATTATGGTAACTTTTTGTTTCCTAATTTGGATCTTGATTTGATTAGTGTTTTGAGGTCCCCTATATGTTAGAATACTACTGATGTAGTCTACCCCTTGTTTAGTACCCTTTTGAACCACCAAATTCGGATTTCATATCTTAAAACTCTGATTTTATAGGCTACTATCCGCATTGGTCGACCGATTGGTCGACCGGACCACTCGACCAATCCACTCGACCAATGAGTACAAAGAACTCCGGATTTGGTCTGCTTCGGATGTTTTGATATATTTTCTGTTAGGGATCTTTCCTAATATGTTGTATATACTTGTTTAGGACCTTCTTCTCAAGTTTGCCAAGATCTTACTTGATTTCTTAGGATTCTTTCGAGTTATAAAAGGTAAGGATGGTTATTTCCTTAATTACATAGATAGCATGAATCTAGTTTCTATATTTGAATATCATTAATATGTTTCCTAAATTAGATTCTTACAATGATATACTACTGTTGCATAACCTTGATTACAGTAGCATTACTTATTCATATTGAATTGATTCATGTATAATTTACTTACCAATGTTATACAAGTGATTGCTATACTGATTTCTTTCCATATATGTAGTTACCATATATGTGATGATATGAATTGATGCATGTGTATGCTTACGTATGGTTTGGAAAGGAGAGGTGTCCCGACACCGTCCTGGACTACTACGGGAATATTATGGGATGTTTCCGGAGATGCCCTCTGGACACCTTCCTAAACCGTTGGATGACATATCTAGGATTGTCTAGTAGTGTTGGCTAGGATGTCCTGTTATGTCGACCCTAATCGGAGGGGTATTGAGACCGAACGACCCGTGGTAGCAATGGGGATTCATGGGCGCTCAAGACCGGTAACCAACCCGTGAGAGGACAGGAATCACATTGTGGGGGCCATTTATTGGTAGGGTTGCATATGATTAGACTTGGGCTCACGGGCGCTTAAGACCGGTAACCAACCCGTGAGAGGACGTGAGAGCTTCCCGTTACCATATGTGGATAACCAATAGGGTTGATGAGTCCGTAGTCCGAGTTGGTCGGTGCCATAGGATACGCCGACTCTAGTGTGAAGGATACCGGAAAGGATCGCGGGGACGAGGAATGGAAGTATCCGGATCTGACTTGATGTAACCAAGTAGAAGACTTGCATTTGGCTAGGTTTACCTGACATGCGCCAGACTTATACCAAATGGTTGTGAGAGAGTGGTTGACTTAACCCCCGCCAAGGTTTGTCCCGAGGGATGAAGGACCCATTACCAATCGGCTGCTCAAGACCGGTGAAATGATCCGTGAGAGAATCCAAGATATCTTAAATGGTTGAGGATGTGAGTGGACTTTTCTAAAGAAGTACGGTGCTATGACTTAAAGCATGTCCGCTAACAGAGACCAGCATACTTAGAGTTAGATTCATTCATTCATTGTTTGTCTCATATCATATTGCATTTATGTTTGTTCCGGAATCCGCCATTTATGTTATTATGGATTTTAATCGCTTTACCGAGTTTCTTTGAAACTCATTCCTTTATTGTACAATGTTGTTAGACTATCCCGTGTACCGAGTACTATGACGGTCCCTATGAGGAAGCGCAAGGCGAAGAGACATATCTCCAGGAAGGTGATTGCGGTTACCACAAACTCAAGATCCCACGGGTGGTTATGCTCCGACGATGCTTAGTCCGACCATTGAGTGGAAGCGTCCTTGTGCTATTTATGAGATCTATACCTACAAGGATGTCGTCTATAAAGTGGAGAATAATTAGTTACCCAATGTACTTGCTACTGGGATTAGCTTTTATCTAGTTTATTCTTTAGAGCTACTTTTCCGCTGGATGTAAAGTGGGATTTTTGCTTCACTTTACTTATCTGTTTGACACTCTGATTATATCTATTATTCTAATTCATTTATGATTCATTCTTTCTTTATTGAATCTATGATTTATCTTCCGCACTCTTGTTATGATTGTTCATGATTATGTTATTGTTTATGTGGGAGGTTGATCACTCGATACCTGATCTTCGGGCTGTGGATCACACTCTCGGGTATGCCAGATAGGGTACCGGCTGGGAGGGCGTGACACCTTTATTCTTTGTATGTTTATAGCCTGCACAGAAGAGGGATTTATATCTGAAGATGGACTGGTTTCCTATGAAGGAACCATCCCGTATGAAGAAGATGTGGCACCGCCAGTGGGAGATGGAAATAGCATGTGCGGGAGTTCCAGCGGGTGCATGGAGTGCGCTTATCGCACCAGTTTGATGGTCAGAGGCGAAAGGTGGTCAGGCAATTCTCACAAAGACTGGAGAAGAATTGGAGGACCCCTTACCTTATTAAACTGGAGTCTAAGTTCATTGACTTAGAAAAGCAAACTGGAAAGAAACTGATTTAAACACTTTTGAATTATTCTGCTGCCCTCATTTTTGTTTTATTCCTTTATTCTTTATTTCTTTCCTTTGATATTGGAGTATTTTGGACTCCTGTAATTCATTTAATTCAATTATTGAATATTCTTTACTCTTGATTCTCTGTATTCGTCTTAAATATTGTTGATAGACTAAAACCTTGGATCTTTTGACGGATCGCACCCACGGGTTGTCGGGCGGGTAACCGAGACCGACGGGTGGGGTGTGACAGTATCGACCAATAGTATCGACCCAAAGAGTCTCAGACAGCAAGTTGGATTTTTGGGTTTTGGCTTAAAATTGGTCTTTCGGGTCTCGGATCGATACGAAACTTGGGGAGCAGCTTAAACACAATACAGAGACACTAATTATCAAAGAATTAACATCATCCAATGGTCAAATTAGAAATCCCGAAATTGACATATCAAGTTCAAGAGTTGGAATTCATGGTTTTCAATGGAATCAAATGCAATTGCAAGGGAGATTAGGGATTCAATAAAGAGAATGATAAGCAATAGATTAGGAATGATTATTAACATATAATCAGACTTATAATACTATAGGAATCAGTTTAGGAGATGAAATCATGTTGCTATGGAGGAATTTCATAAGAAAGACAAGGTTAAGAATCGATATGAGATACATAGCATTGATAGAATGAATGGGGGTTTATTGAAATCGCAAGAGACATTAGAAGAAGCGGTTGCAAGGTTGCAACACCTCCTTCATAGCCCCAACAGCAAGAATAAGGTGAGGTAGAAGTATTTTAGAGAGAGAGTGAGAGATTACATGCCTTGTAGAAGAGATTAGAGAAGAGAGACAAAGGATTCTTGAAGAAGATCAACACCCAAGCCAAGGAGGAGGCTTAGAGGAGCTTTCCCACGTTCTCAGATGTTGAAATGAGTGAAATAATATTTTAGGTTCGAGGTTTCACTTAAAAGGAGGAAGGGAGATCCAAAAAGCACCTTTTTATTCGAATCTGGGGTTGTTGGGTTGATACCTTTGGTTGATGGTATCGACCAACAGTAGTTTCAACAGAATTTTCAGGAATAGTTTAGCAACTTCGGATGCAGATTCGAAGGGCTATACAAGGTCAAATTGAGTGCAGTTTTCTCCTCCAAGTCAATCAAGAAGTATAGTTTCAAGAATTATCTTTGGATCAAGCATGGGAATTCATTAGGTCCATCAACTAAGCTCACCTTCTTCAATGCGCAAGCAGGATTTGCCAGACATAGTTTAGCAACTTCGGACAGGGATTTGGAGGGCTATATGGGGTAAAATCGAGTGGGGTTTTCTCCTACAAGTCCATCAAGAAGTCTAGTTTTTGGAAATACCTTAGGATTGAGCACAGGAGTTCATTAGGTATTTCAACTAATTCACCCCTCTTCGGTGCGCAGATTCAAAACTAACACTGACAATGCTCTCAAGTGAGGGGCATCATCGTCAATGTCCATGGGTTTGGGCTTAGACACCAAATCATCAAAAAAAAGGGTCCACAAGTCTCTTTTTTTCCACCACAGGTCTTTGGACCTACAAACATAACAGATTCCAGGCCGGGTCAAGGTTAGGATAAGGCCGGACATGGCCTCCTAAGGCTTTCAAGGATAACAACATTGAAATCAAGGTCCGACTTCAAGGTCTAACATTAAACAAGTCTTTCTTTATCCCAAAACAAATAGGGTGTCCTGGTTAGGTTTGGGCGGATTTTACAACAATGGTGACGTGACTCTGTTTCATCCTACAGCGGTAATCAGTCTCGTGCGGAGATTCAGTGATCCATTGTTGTTCATGCAAGGTAGGGTTGCATATATTAGGGTTGGGCTCATGGACGTCCAAAGGAGCGGACCAGGTGTCATAAGGAGTCATGAGAGCATCCGCCCCAATAATATGTGGATGACCATAGGGTTAGGGAGTGGAGTATAACAGCGATAGCCAGTCCGTGAGGGTTCTCATTCCTAGGTTGTGAAGGATACTGAACCGAATTGGTTGGTACCATAGGGGAAGTATCTGGACTTCATATAGTGTGTTACCAATATGACCTTGCATTGGATTAGAAACCCCGACATGCGCTAGTACTCATGCTAATGGTCTTGGTGGGAGAGTGTTGACTAAAACCCCAGCCCTGGATTTGCCTAGTGTGGACTTACCCCTTTACCCAGGATCCCAACAGAGGTAGCCAATCCGTGAGGGATCAGAGTGACTAGACCTACCTAGAGGAGGGCTGGTGTTATATCTTAAAGCATGTCAGCTATCTAGAGACTTGCATGGTTAGATCTTAGTGGTATACATACTATTGGATATCATTCATTTCATATATGCATTGTGGATTGTGTTGACATATATATGAGAATTATGTTATCCTTACTGAGTTCCTCAAAACTCATTCCTTTCTTTTTATGTGTTATATAAACTATACAGATGGAAGCCTCTTGCGGATGCTTGGTGTGCGCTTATAGCACCCATTGATGCTTGAAGAAGACAGATCGTCAAGCATTTTGAGAAGTCTCTGGAGAAGAATTGGAGGACTCCCCATCTTATCAAACTAGAAGCACAGGGCTTAGTTTTAGAAAAGAAAATTGGAAAGTAGATTATTTAGTTTGCTTCCACTGAACTTGATATTATTTTGATTCATGATTCTTTCAGTTGATTCATTCTTTTGACATTTATTGAAGTATTTAGACTCTTGTAATCCTCTTTATTATTTATTAACCTTACTGTTGTTCATGATTATCTATACTTGAATTTATTATTATTGTGGATAAGACCGTGGATCCTGTGACTGATCGCACCCACGGGTTGTTGGGCGGGTAACCGAGACCGGCGGGTGGGGTATGACAGCAAATGTTTCCAAACTCAATGTATGTTCCATGCCGTTACATGGCTTGCGTGTGTTACACAACCCTAACATACATTCTCATTAAAAAACACAACTACCATCCCATATGCGTACATGGTCTAAGGTCAATAGGATGTTCCATGCCATTACATGGCTTGCGCACGTTACACAGCCCAACATCCATCTACCTTAACCAAATGTAAGGGTGTGAATTCGGTACCGAAACCGTATAAACTGAACCATTTAAACCACACCATACCTAACCGTTTCAAAATTCGGTACGGTTTCGGTATACAGCATCATACCGTTGGTATATACCGTATACCGTACCACCATACCGAATACTGCATACTGTTTTTTGTACCGAATTTGGTACCGTATACCATATAACTATAACCCTTAATTCTAATAACTTTAAACCCTAAAGGACCTAAACTGACAAACTTTCCCCTATTGTTCGTCACATTCAAAGAGAACAGAGAGCAGCAAGACTGTGAGAGCTCTCATCTTAATCCTGATGCCTCTTGATCTTCCTTCCTCTCGTTCTTCCTTCCTTCTTGTTTAGTTCCTTCTTCTACTCTATCCGCTTTTTCTTTTCTACAAATCTCGTTCTTTCTTCCTTCTTAAATCTTACTGTCTAGGTAAGGACTACGGGTAACTAGGTAAGAACCGGCACATTGCCTCTCATTCTTCCTTCTTCAAAGTTCCATCTGGTTGGGTAAGGCCGTAAGGTAAGCTGCAGCCTACAAGCAAGCCTGCAACTGCAAGTCTGCAACTACGTCGCCTCTCGAGGTTCTCGTTCTTCGTTCTTCCTTCTTCTATCTGAGCAAGTCTGCAAGTGCTCTGTTGGTCGAACTCAGGTGGAAAGCCCATCGTGCAAACCGGGTGTTGATTCTTTTGCATAGATTACAGTTGATTCCCAGATTATTATTTACTTTATTAGTTTGTCAACTGAGGTATTGTGAACTGTCCCTTTACTTACATTTTGTTTAGTGTCTATTTCCATAAATTCTCTTAGTTTGTTGTTGGTAAGAAAGCTCAACGGTGTCGATTGTTCTGCAATTTTTATTCTCTTCTATTTTATTTGTTGTTGATAAGCAAGCTCAACTATGCTAACTGTTCTGCAATTATTTTCATTCATTTTATGTTTCCTTTCAGAATCTATCCAAGAAAGAAGTAGATGGTTGGTGGGATACAACTCGGAATGGTATTTACTGCCTCGACAAATGCCAAGCAAGGTGTTGCTGCTTTTCACTTTAGTAGGCTTCAATGTTTCTAGGACATCTGTATCATTGAAAAACCCAGAGGAGCTGATACGATCAAAAGAAGAGGGGTAGAATGTCAAAAAGAAAGTTAATCAAGGAATGGCCACTGTTTTGGTAAACCCCAAACTCAAAATTATTTATTTTGTTAATTAAAACAATGAGTGTGTAATTTTTAAACACTTTATAATGATTAATCACCTTTTCCAAAAAAAAAAAAAGTAAGAATTAATTTTGTAATTTCCTTTTCATCATCAGATCAGTCACAAGGACTTGGGCCAAGGATCTTTCATAATTTTCTTTTTATCATTAGTCATAAAAACTTTGATTTTAAATGGACTTATTTTAATTTTCTTTGAATTGTTTTAGGGCCTGTTTGGTTACATGAGTCTGGAGATTTCAAATCTATAAAGTTATGATTTATAAAATTAGATGTTTGGTTGTGGAATGAAATCTGTGGATTCAACCTAAAAAACTATTTGATCGACGTGATTTTGTGAATGTGCAAATGTATAGCTTTTTTGAAATCTCTGGATTTCATCCCTTACCCATAAATCTACAGATTCACGTTTTTAGTATAAAAAGGTGAATCTCTAGATTTCACGAATCTAGAGATTTTTACAACCAAACGGGTATAATTCTCAGATTCATGAATCCAGAGATTTCAAATCTCTGGATTCATGTAACCAAATAGGCCCTTAGGTTTTTAGTGAAGCAAAGAACCCTGTGAATCCTTCAAAGCATTTCTCCCAATCTTTACCTAGGTAAGATTTCTAAATTGCTCCCTTTTCTAAATTAGGAATTTGAGTTCACTAATTAGAACCAATAGTTGTCTGATTCTCTACATAATGAACCGCTTTTCTTATGCCACTTGTGTAATGCAAATTGAAAATTCGATTTGGGTTTTTATCATAGTGGAAGCTTTAGGTTTAACAAATGGAAGACATGATTGGCTATTGTCTTTTGTTTTTCATTTCCTTTTGGTCTTCATTATTCTCTTTCTTAAACTTATATATTTGGCAAACCTATAAAGCCAAATATCCTCTAAAGTTTCTGTTGGTAATACTTCAAAAGTAATTCAATTCAATTAATTGATGGGGGAAAGATTCCTTACCTGGATTCGCTTTCCCTTACTTGAAGTTTTCGCAGCGGAAGTCTAGATCCACGTTCTCTTTCCACCACCAAAGCTTTACCGGGGAGATTCCACAATCACTGGGAAAGGGAATAATATCCACAACCCAAATGCCGTGGATTAATGGAATGAAGATCAAAAACTAGGAAAGGAAAAATTTCCAAGCCTGCGATTCTAAGAGAGAGGGAGAGAGAGATGGAGCCGCCGTTTCTCAGAGATAAATCTCGTGCGAATGAATCACTCAGCTACTCACTAATGTGGTGGTTACCAAAATATATAACCCTATTTTGGAACCGCCCTAATAGTGAGTTTCCAATATTGCCCTTGGGCATTTAATTTATTAATCATATTAATAAATTCCAACAGCTCCCACTTGCACAAGGGCAAGTGTTAATCTTTCAATGTGTCCCAGACACACTTGTATATCCCAGATATACACATTCAATCTCTCTGCTATGTATCCCAGATACATAGACCTCTTGTGTCCCAGACACACATGTATATCCCAGATATACATATATATTGATCTTTTCACTATGTATCCCAGATACATAGACCACCTGTGTCCCAGACACTAATATCCACAAGTCATACTGGCAAAATGGGTTGTGCGACCGGTGATATACCTGCACGCGTGAGCCCCAAACTAGAAACCTTCCCAGAAGGCCAGAATGGCACATCACTCATAGAAACAAATCAAATAAGCATTAGTATAACACAGGTGTCCTAGGTTTATTCAAACTCACCCGGACTAAAGGTATCTCGATCCCTTCGAGAGATCACCTTCTTGTCCTTAAAATGTTCACTACTTGTAACACATACGGTTGGCGCCAACAAACACTTTTTAGGGTGCGGTTGAATCAAACCTTTCCTTTCGCCCTGAGACCATCACTACACTTAGGATTGACTCCTTTCCCGGTAGTGCCCCTTTAGGTCGAATCTATCATGACCATAGGTAACACCCCAAAGTAGCCACATCAACCCTTCGTTTCATGATGTCGTCGAAAGTCACTAAGAACACTAATGGACCATAAGGTCCAGGACTCACACAATGAGAGGAGCAGGGATCCATCCTCTTATTTCCAATGATCGCTAAGCACACATAGTATGATATATGTGCAATGGTGGAGCATTCTATATACAATAGAACGTATGTCCATCTCAACACCATACAGGTCTTAGTCTAGTCGCAACCTCTTGCGCCTAACCCGAGTTTCTTTATTGTCGCCACCCTAGCGCCACATAAAGTACTAGCACCTGGCTCCTATAGGCAACATGAATAGTGGGAACATTCATGTCGATTCTCTTCACAATAGAGAAACTCATCTTGATTCCAAATCAAGGCGACATCACGATTATGAATTGATCTACACAAAGTCATTCACAATCTGTCTCATCTCTGCTCGCCTCTAAGGCGCCAGAGGCGAATGCTCGTGTGAGTGAGCCATTCTCTTGCCTATTGACATATCTTGTTTTATGCTAGCAAAACACAATCACACAGAAAGTGAATAAAAAAAATGCTGGAATGAACTCATATTACTCATTAATAAGAAAGTCTCAGTACAAAAATAAGTCACAATCTACGCAAGCCCAAGGATTTTACATGAGAAATAAAAACATCCTTGGCTATAGGTTTGGTAAGAGGGTCAGCTACCATCTGACTAGTAGATATGTGCTTAAGTACAACTTTCTTCCTTGATGTAATGTCTCTAACAAAGTGATATCTCAACTGTATATGTTTGGTCTTCCCATGATACTTGGGGTCCTTGACATAGCTAAGAGCTGCCGTACTATCACAGTAGACAAGGGCAGCCTCTTTGGATGTCATCACAATCCCAGTATGTCGAAGGAATCTCCTCAACCAAACAGCCTCTTGAACCGCAGCTGAGCATGCCACATACTCTGCTTCCATGGTCGAGAGGGATATACGAGCTTTGCTTCTTGCTACACCACGAAATGGCCCCGCCATTCAGCAAGAAAGCATATCCAAAGGTTGATTTGCGCTCATCGATGTCTCCAGCCCGGTCGGCATCACTATAGCCAACTAACCGCAAATCCGATCCTTGGTAACACAACATGTAGTTACTCGTTCCTCCGAGATATCTCAATATCCTCTTGCTTTGCTTTCCAATGCTCTATGCCCGGGTTTGATTGGTACCGACTAACCAAACCCATTGCATAACAAATATCCGGCCTAGTACACATCATAGCGTACATAAGGCTACCCACTGCACTGGAATATGGAACTCTTTCCATCTTGGTTTTCTCCTCTGGAGTCTTAGGACCCATATCAAGGCTCAAATGCAAACCCTTCTCCTTTGGAGTATCAATTGGTTTGCGGTTGTGCATCAGTATCTCGTCAAGACATTGTCAATATAGGTCTCTTGAGATAAACCCGGTAATCTCTTTTGCCTATTTCTGACAATCTTGACACCAAGCACATAGCTTGCTTCACCCATGTCCTTCATATCAAATACGGAGGACAACCATTTCTTAATGGTTTCCAATAGCTCCTTGCTATTGCTAGCCATAAGTATGTCATCTACGTACGGTGTCGTCGAATGACATAATTATTATCGGATCTCTTGGTGTAAACACGGTGGTCTTCCTCAAGCATGGAAAAACCATTTTCCATCATAGCTTGGTGGAAGCGCACATTCCACTGTCTAGATGCTTGCTTTAAGCCATATATGGACTTCTTAAGCTTGCACACTTTGCGCTCAAGTCCATGTGCTTCAAAGCCTTGAGGTTGATCCATATAGATCTCTTCCTCAAGTTCTCCATTGAGAAAAGCAATTTTTACATCCATCTGATAAAGCTCCAAGTCCAACTGAGCAACAATGGCTAGTATGAGGCGAATTGAGGCAAACCTAACCACAGGGGAAAAAGTTTCCTCATAATCAACGCCCTCTCGTTGGGTGTAGCCCTTAGCCACTAAACGAGCCTTGAATCTCTCAATAGATCCATCCACCTTTCTTTTGATCTTGAGAACCCACTTGTTCCCAATTGCCTTTCGGCCTGGCGGCAAGTCAACCAAGTCCCCAGACATGATTAACTTTCATCGACTCCAACTCTTCCTTTATTGCCTTTAACCATTCCTTTGAGCTTGACCCCGCAAGAGCTTCCTGCACGCTCTTTGGTTCATGCTCATCGACTGAAATCATCTCACAGTCGATCTCTTCAGGAGTTACCATGTAGGCTTCATCCTCTATGTCGAAACGTCGACGAGGAACTAGCCCGCGCCCACTACGGCGCAAGTGCATGTCAGATTGCTCACCGTCTAAGGTAGCTATCACATCTGCACTCCCACTCCCACTAGGATCTTCTGGATGAACCCCAGGTTCATTATCCAGAATCTGAATCCCTGGAGTGACAAGACCACTATCTTGTATCTCAAAGAATTCCGATGATTCTTTATTAACTCCTGAAAGAGATGGAAAATCATTCTCCAAGAATGTTGCATCCCTAGACTCAAGTTCCGTTCTCCTCTCACTCTCATCTAGTCCAATGAAGACATGGCCCTTTGAGGGTTCAGAATATCTCACAAAGATACACTTTCTTCCTCTGGGTCCAAGCTTTCCATATTGGTGAGAAGTAGAGTGAACATATGCTGCACATCCCCATGCGCGCAAGTAACTCAAATCTGGCTTCCTTCCGGTCCACAACTCATATGGTGTGGAAGGAACTGATTTGGTTGGAACTCTGTTGACGATATAGGCCGCAGTCAGCAAAGCATCTCCCCAATAAGAGATGGGTAGATTTGCCTGTGCCATCATGGATCTCACCATGTCTAGCAAGGTTCTATTCCTCCTCTCAAGCAACCCCATTTTCTTTGTGGAGTCCCTAGAATAGTAAGTTGTCTAGATATCCCCTTTTCATCACATAACCCTTTGAACATATCGGAGAGATACTCTTTACCTCTATCCGTTCTAAGAGTTTTAATCCTTTTATCTAACTGATTCTCAACCAAGCTCATGAATTTCTTAAAACATTCCAGAGCTTCTGACTTATGAGAAATTAGATAAATGTGACCATACCTTGTATAGTCATCTATGAATGTGATGAAATAAGATTGTCCTTTTCTAGTATGCACATTCATGGGTCCACACACATCTGAATGGATAAGTTCTAAAGGAAGAGAGGCTCTCAAAGCCTTTTTAAATGGTTTTCTAGTTGCTTTTTCTGCTAGACATGACTCACAGGTTGGCAAATCAGATAGTGAACCTTGGCCTAAGAGACCTTCTCTTGCCAACCTGTTCATCCTATCTAAGCCAATATGTCCTAGTCTAGCATGCCACAAATTAGAATCAATACACACAGTATTTTGGCAAACAAAAGCACTACTAGAATTAAATGAATAATCAATTGTATCCAATACAATGAAACCATTATCAAGAAAACCATAACCATAAACTGTATCACCCAGATACAAAACCAAAGAATTGTTTTCAAATACAACTCTAAAACCATGTCTTAAAAGATAAATAACAGAAACAAGATTTCGCCGAATGTCTGGAGCATACAGCACATCATGGAGTAACAGCGTCTAGCCACCTCGCAAAACTAATTTGCATGCGCCTATGCCATGAACCTCCACGCTTGAGCTGTTCCCCATCGTTATTCTTTTGCTTCCTCTTGGAATACGACGGTATTCCACGAAGCTCGAGCATTCCCTTGTTATGTGTTCTGTCGCACTTGAATCAACAATCCACAAAGGATTTAGTTCAGCAAGCATAGTAGAACTTGTTACATAACAAGATGAGGTATAACACACAGTACATACCTCTTGCTCAGTGCAATCACGAGCAAAATGACCAGGCTTTCGGAACTTGAAGCAAATCAAAGCTGATTTCTTCTTGCCAGCACTAGTCCCCCTTGAACGCTTGGGGCCACTCTTGTTTTTGTTCCCACCCTGGTTACTTTGCTTGGACCGCTGAGGTTGAGCTTTCTCTCTCTTGCGCTTGAAGCTTGCACCCTTACTAATGCTAGCTTCAGCAGCAAATACATCAGTTTGAGGGGCATCGGCCAACATCTGATCCTCATCAAGCTCAAGGTGCTTGGCAGCTTGATCGAAAGTCTTGACCTCATCAGCATGAGTCAAGAAGATCTTCATATGCTCCCAAGTCTTTGGCAATGACCTGATGACTGCGGAGACTTGCTCCTCATCAGTCTTCTGGCGCCCACATGCGCTCAACTCACTAATCATGTTAGACATGATGGTTATATGCTGCCTCATGGTGTGACCCTGGCGCATCTTATAACCGTCAAAGGTGAGTCCGAGCTGGCGGCCTCTTGTGGTGGAAGTCCCTCCATACTGGAACTTCATGAGCCTCCCACAAAGACTTTGCAGTCCTATGCTTCTCATAACGAAGCATCGGGTCATCCCTCATGGAGCTCAGGATTGTAATCCTGGCTACCCGGTCTTTCCTCTTCCAAGCATTGTATGTATCAAGGTCCCTGCGATGCTGTGCAGTGGTACCTTCCTCAGGTGGGTTCATGGTCTGGTTTATGGTCTCCAGCATATCCTGCTCTTCCAAGAGATATTGCACCTTTCGGTGCCAGAGGTCATAATTCCTCTCATTCAGCTTATCTCCTTTAGTGAGGTCAGCAACAATGCTCTTGGTAGCAGCCATTTTTTCTAGAGATATTACATACAAGAATGAGTTCAATAAATCTAGCATAAAACACAACTCATGCAACAACAAATCACACTAGCATAGTCAACCTATGGGATAAGCACTTAAACCAAAAGAGATGCTAAAAAACATTCAATCAAATTCTCATGCAAACCCACATAGACTTATACACTAGCTTCATTATGTGCAAGAAACATGATTGATAGACCCATAAATAAAAAATAGTTTTATTAAAATAAAACATGCAATCATGTTCAAGCTATGAGGTGGTTCACACGAACACTTCTACCTCATTAGCTCCCACTAGGCCCCATTAGGCCCTCAATGCCCAAACACCACACAGATTGTCGGGCCATTGGTGTCCAATAAGTTAGAAACACATTCTGAACTGGACAGACCAATATCCAAAAAATCCATCTCCCAGACGGATTGCCCGTCCGCCTTTATGCCCCAGACGGAATTCCGTGCGCCTTTTATGCCCAGACGGATGACCGTCGGCATTCGTGACGGACGGATGACCGTCGGATGACGCAGACGGACGAGGACGGCCGGCCCCAGACGGATGACCGTCTCCCAGACGGACCGTCTCCGTCTGGGTCAGACGGGTGACTACTCCGTCGATAATAGACGGACGACCGTCTAGTCAGACGGTCGTCCGTCTGGTCCACAGTGACCAAAAAACGATGATTTTTCAATTTTTCTTGAACGAAATTTTTTTCAAAAAAACGAAAAACACGTTTTTTCACCCAAAAAAAATCATCCAAAAAAAATACATGAAAAAATCCAGCATTAATTATTAAACAAAAATAATTATCATCATGGATTATCAATTCATGCAAATCTTCATTAGAGAAATTCACAAGGATCCTCCCACTCGGATCCGAATCAAAATTAAGGGTTTCCAAAAACCCTATCAATTCTCCCATGGGTTTCGTATTAAACCCTTGATCCTCCCATTGGATCCATACAATAAAATTAAACAATGGGGAGGAACAAAAAAAACGTGGGAACCAATGGCTCTGATGCCAATGTTGGTAATACTTCAAAAGTAATTCAATTCAATTAATTGATGGGGGAAAGATTCCTTACCTGGATTCGCTTTCCCTTACTTGAAGTATTCGCAGCGGAAGTCTAGATCCACGTTCTCTTTCCACCACCAAAGCTTTACCGGGGAGATTCCACAATCACTAGGAAAGGGAATAATATCCACAACCCAAATGCCGTGGATTAATGGAATGAAGATCAAAAACTAGGAAAGAAAAAATTTCCAAGCCTGCGATTCTAAGAGAGAGGGAGAGAGAGATGGAGCCGCCGTTTCTCAGAGATAAATCTCGTGCGAATGAATCACTCAGTTACTCACTAATGCGGTGGTTACCAAAATATATAACCCTATTTTGTAACCGCCCTAATAGTGAGTTTCCAATATTGCCCTTGGGCATTTAATTTATTAATCATATTAATAAATTCCAACAGTTTCCTAGATTATTGTCATGTCTTTTGATATTCTTCATGGAACATGAGTTACTTTTGTTTTTATTCTTATTGAATATAATATTTGCTTGCAGTCATACTTTCAGCATATCTTATAAAACTGACAGAAATTAATTTTGCTATCAACTGATTCTTTTGTGACTTCATGTTTATTGTTTTTGCTCTTGTTTCTATTTTTTATAAGAGTGTAAAGGTGAATTCCCTTGTTTTATCATTTTTTCAATTACTATTATCTTTGTTACTCCCACAAAATGAAAAGGGGTGTGTTTGAGATTGTCGAATCACATGATTTTTCTATTTTGAGTCCGGAACCTTCTCAGATTGAAAGACCTATTGAGCAATCTAATATCCAACAAGTAGAGACCCTTTCAGAACCAAATCAACCATCCAAAAGGGGCAAAGTTAAAACATCATTATGTTAGACAAGTAATTGGTTCAAAATAGTTGATCCTAATCCCAAGAAATATCAAGATGGAAGGCCTAGAGCAGAATGAACAAAATGTGGGAAGATATTTTTGGCTAATGAGACCACTAGTCTCAATAATCACATGAAAAAGTGTCCTAAGGTAGATAACAAGGACATAAATCAAATGATGTTGCAAAAAGTGATGGGAAGTTGGGGATGAGAAGCTTGAAAATTGACCTAAATGTAGTGCGTGATTTGGTCTTGGAGTTGATTGTTAAGAATGAACTCCCTCTAAGATTTGTAGAATATTCAGCATTTAGGAAATTGATGTTATATCTCTATCCTGAGTATTCTCCTATTAGTAGGAATACTCTTTTGAGTGATATTCATAGAATCTTTAAAAAGGAGAAAGTTGCTATTAAAGAGGTAGTGAAGATGTCATCTGGAAGAGTGTTAATCACAACATATTTGTGGACTTCAATAGCTAATGATGGGTGTATGACACTCACTGCTCATTATATTGATAACTCATGGGTTTTGCAGAAGATATTGATCAAGTTTTCTATATTAGCACCTCCACATTTGGGTGTTAATATATGTGAAGGCTGTTCACAAGATTTTGATTGAATGGGAGATTGAACAAAAATTATTTTTATTGACAGTTGATAATGCAAGTTCCAATGATTCTAGGATTAATTATTTGAGGACCACTTTGAATCCAAAGAATGCATTGATTTATAAAGGAGAATTTTTTTCATATCCTATGTTGTGCCCATATTTTGAACCTTATAGTTTAAGATGGCATCAAATTCATAGATGCATCTGTTCAAAAGGTTTGAGATAGTATCAAGTATGTGAAGAGCTCACAAGCTAGGAAACTAAAATTCAAGAATGTTGTGATCGCCTAGGAATGCCTTTTAATAGGGGCTTGCATGGAGATGTAACTACACGATGGAATTTGATATTTCAAATGCTTAGTGATGCTCTATTTTATAAACTAGTGTTTAAGACTTTCGGATATTCAGATCAATGTAATGCATTGAACCCTAACTCAGATGAATGGGAGAGGATTGAAAAATTTTAAAAATTGTTGAAGCCATTCAATGAGGTCACTAAGGTTTTATCGGGTTCTAAATATCCTACTTCAAATCTATACTTTATTTGTATGTTGGAAATTTATATAACTTTGAATAATGGATCATTGGTAGATGAGTTTATGGGAAATATGTTAATTGCCATGAAACAAAAGTTCAACAAATATTGGGATAAATACTCTTTGATTTTGTCAGTTGCCATTGTTTTGGATCCCTGATACAAAATGAGTATTGTTCAGGCTGCATTTGAATCAATCTATCATGGAAACTCTTTCTTAGTGGATGGTGAAATTCAACGTGTTAAAGGAGCTTTGGAAAAGCTCTATGGGAAATATGTGAGCATGCCAAAAGATCAAGAGTCGTCTTCTTCTTTTTCTTCTGTTATGACCTATGAGGCCTCTTCTAGTTTTCTTAAGGTATATTATTATATGTCTTTAATAATTTGTGTTATCATGTGATTGATATTTATTAGTTTTTATGTTATATAATACCTTGTATGTCTATTTTATAGAATTACCTTAGAAAAAATTTTGTGGAAAAAGTTGGAACAAATAAGACTGAAGTGGATCTATATCTTGAAGAGCCCTCCAAGCAATGGGCTAAGGATTTTGATATTCTTGCATATTAGAAGGTAGTTGAAGGACAGTACCTAATTTGGCACAGGTAGCCCATGATGTATTGACAATTCGAGAATCAACGGTGGCATCTGAGTCGGCATTTAGTGCTGGGGGTAGGGTGATTGATAAATATCGAAGTTACTCCCTAACAATGTTGAAGCCCTAGTATGCCTTTGAGATTGGATGTATGATGTGAACTTTGGAGATAATATTTTTTTTTCTTGTTATTACTATGCATATTTCCTAAAATATTATTATTTTTAACTCAAATTAGTTATTTTAACTATTGTTTTTCTCATTTTGTGTAGTTGAACCGGATCTAGATTAAGATACTGAAGAATTATCTCAAGCATTACAAGATGTTTTTACAATGTATCCGGTTTCTACTGAAGCGTCCACAACTCCTAGCAACATAGGGTAAGTCTATAAGATTGTTTTTGCATATGTTGTTGTTTTCATCTAAAAGTAATTGAAACTCAAGTTAATATCAATCCAAAGATGATATTCTAATTCCAAATTGCAGGGACTAATGTAGCATGGAAAGGAGGATGCATAACAACAAAACATAGAGTTTGTAATCTCATCTTGTTCTTTTTCATGCCTATGTTTTCATTAACTATGTTTTACATTTTTGAGTAAAATTGGGATATTCTCTTTTTAATGAAGCACATTTTGGGGTAAACATTTTTTAAATGTAAAGGATTATCTTGTATCAATTATCTTTTAAGTAAATTAAATAATTTCTTGCTGTCACTTTAGGATTCATAGGCTTAATATATGAATTCGACAAATATTTGAAACCTTTGATTTTATATTTTCTCCAAAAACCTTATAGTTACTATTTCCCTTAGATATTGGTTATATTTAAATTATGGCTTCTATATTTAAATTGTTTCTTGGTTTGGATTATGCCAACAAGCAATATGTCTTAGAAAATTATAGATTGCAAAACTAGGCATTATGGGTTGCTTGAATTTCTCCTCACTTAATCTCTTCATTATGCACTAACAAGATTGTGTTCTGCCCTTGCAGGGTCTTGACTTTGAGCTTGCATATACTTCGGCTTCTAAATGTTGGTTGGACCAGATCTTTAGTTTGCTTACTCATTGTTTCATGTAAAATCCCCCTGTTGGTTGAATCCTTAATCAAAGTGTATGTGCAGTACTTTTTAGGGGGTGGGAGTTTGTCTTAAAAGAACTTTTAATGAAAATGTTGAATTAGAATAACCATCTTAATTATTAACGATTTCATTTTTTTCAGTACTTGCTTATATTGATAAACTAATATGCTTTGTTTTTGTATAGAGAGAAATCATACTAGTTTGAGATAGTTTGCTTGTGAAATCCCACCTAACCCTAACCTGGATACCCTGTTTGTTTTGGATGAAGAAGTGACTTGATTGATGTTTGACTTGGAAGTTAGACTTTAAGTTCAGTATTGATAGCTTTGGAAGGTCCTAAGAAGTTAGGTCAAACATTTCCCTAAGTTGGTTGAAGGCCTAAGTGTTGGTTTTGACCCTGGAGATCCAAAATTCAGCAAGATGGAAAAGGGGGACCCTTTGGTCGATCCTCCCTTGGTCGATACCATCGACCAAAGCAACTCCGAAAACAAAATTGTCTAATTTTAGAAATTTTGGATTTTGGATTTTGGATCCCCTATATATTGTAACATCAGTCTAAACATAATATTTTGCCTCTTAATTGTTGGAGAAGTGGGAAGAACCCTAGAGCCTCCTCCTCAAGCCAAGGAAGATCCCCAAGCATTCAACTAAGGATTCCTTTTTTATCACTCTTCTTCAAGGTTAGTATTCAATCTCCTTCTTCTCTGATCTACTCTCTCTATTGTATTCTCTTGTGGTTTTGATTATGAGGAAGGTATTACACTACTGTAATGACCCAACCTCTGATCTCCTTGTCTTAGAGTGAATCCCCATTCACTCTATGTTCTCCCTTGAAGCCATATGGTGTTTCTCCATGTATTTGATCTAGAATTGATAGCATGATCTACTTTTACTATAGTTTTCTATTCTAATCTTTGTTAGACCTCTTCCTTTATTGTTTTCAATGCATGGTCTACTATTTTCTATCCTTTTGAATGAATCCCCTTTCATTCTAGCCTTTCTGTGATGATCCGTGGTTTTAACTTAATAGGTGTTTTATTAGAATTCTATTCCATTGACATTGTTTAATGTTTAGACCTTCATAAATAGTCTTAGTATGTTGTTTTAGAATTTTCCTATTAATTTTGAAGTGTTTCGATGTGTTTTAGCGAGTTTCCGAAAAAAAAAATTGGAGATTTTGTCCGTACACTGTTTGCTTGGTCGATGCATCAACCAAAGGACCATCGACCAAAGGAGTTGCTGACAACAACTTTTCCCTGTTTTGTCTTCATTTCGACTCCGATTTTTTGACTTTGTTTCTTATGGTCTATATGTGTTTAAGCTTGTTTAGGTGATTTTGGATTTGTTCTCTAATCTCTCACTTGAAGGTTATAGATTCAAAATTCGAGGTGAGTACATTCACTCACAATATGCATATTTATATGCATTGTCTTGAATGCATGATTTAGATACTTTTGTTTTACTTTCTTTACATTACATTACTTCTGTAATTACAGTAAGCATATTCATATTATGATTTACATACTCGAATGGATCATGAATGATGTGAATGTGATATTGACTTGATTGTGTGATGTATGGAATCATAATATGATGTGAATGCATAGGTTGTAGTTGTGGAATAGGGAATGCTCTTTTGGCATTTCTGTCTTTGACACCAGTGGAGGTGGTATAGGACGCTTTCCTATGGTGCCCTTTGGCGCTTTCCCTGACTACTGGTTGACATACCTAGGCGTGGTCTAGAAGTGTTTGTCTAGGGAAACCCTTGTCATATCTGACCCTATCGGAAGGGGAATTGAGACCAAGTGACCCATGGCAGCAATGGGGATTTGTGGGCGCTCAAGACTAGTAACCAACTCGTGAGAGGACATGAATCACATTGTAGGGGTCATTCATTGGTAAGGTTGTAGTAATAGAGTTTGGTTCATGGGCACTCAAGACCGGTAACCAACCCGTGAGAGGACATGAGAGCTTCCCGTTTAAGAGTCTACGTAGTCGGGAAGGAGACGGTGACTCTAGAGGGAAGGATACCGGAAAGGATCACGGGAAGCAAGGAATGGACGTATCTAACCCTAAGTAGATGTGACTCAGTAGTAGATGACTTGCATTGGGCTAATATTAACATTGAACATGCACCAATACTCAGGCCAATAGTGATGGAAGAGAGTAGTGACCTAAACCCCAGCCATGGAATGTTTGGGAAGGATGCAGGACCCAATTACCAACGGAGAACCCAAGATATCGGGAAGGTTGAGGGAGAGTGATTTGAGACCTACCCAGAGGAGTATGGTGTTATGACTTAAAGCATGTCTGCCAATAGAAACCAGCATATATAGAGTTAGAAACATACTTACATTCATTGTCTCATATCATTGCATTTATGTTTGCGATGGATTGTGTGAAGATGTTTAATGTGTTTGAACTACTTGCTAAGTTCTTTTGAGCTTACCTTTCAGGGAATATGTTTTTAGATGCTTTTGCACGAACGGAAGAGAACCCGTTTTTCGGTACGAAGGACCCTTCCTTACATGTTACAGGTTCGAAAATCAACAGATAAGATCATGACCAATGGGGTGACCAACACACAGGTTTGGACTACACTAACGACTCCTATTGATGGTAACCTGCATCGTCTTATTTGCCGATGGGATCATGAGCTAGCCGTCCCGAAGTTGCAAAAGCACAACCCTAAGGTGAAGAAGAAGAAGATCCAACGGAAGATTTTGACTAGTTTACTCTTGTTCTTCAAGACTTTTATTTTTATTGTAATAGCTTTAGACATTGCTTTAGATTTTCGATCTACCTTCCGCGTTTGTTTGTAGAATATATTTCTGCTATACTCTACAGTTATCTTTTGATTGGTATCTTGTTATCCGCACTCTAATATTCTTTTGTGATCTTTCTGAGATTATTTAATATTACTTGAATACAGTGATTTGTTCTTGCTTTTGATTATATTATTGTGCTATGTGGGATATGATTGCCCTAAACTTGATCTTCAAGGCTGTGGATCACACACTTGGGTATTCTAGATAGGGTATTGGTTGGATGGATGTGACATTGCTGATTGAAATGTTATGTAATTGCATCCAATTATAAATGAGTCTATGACTGCAAGTGATTAACATCCCCACCACATCAGAAGTGAAAGTTCATCCACCAAGTTTAAGTTCTTTTTGTCGGTGGAGATCCACCGGAGATATCAATACTTTCTCAAGCACCCTGAAAGTCCAGCTTTACCCCTTACTATACTTTGACACATCCATTTCAATGCCATTAAGAGATTTCCAGATTGTGTTGTCCTGACTCTTGAATGGACACTTAATAAGTGACCAGAGTAAAGAGGTAGCTATACTAGCTTAGGGGGGCATCTCCCTCCTGCTGGTTGACCTTGAGGCGAAGAAAACTTCAATGATGATCAAGCTCCAGGCATCGTGTTCTCCTTGCTCAATGCTTATTTGTTGATCAATATCTCCAAGATTTGTTGAGTAAAACCATAATGCTTATTTGAGGTGGAAGGTAGTGAACAAAATTATACCATATAGGTTTTATACCGATTTTCATATGGTAACAAAACCGAACTGTGCCATTTTTTCATACCGATTTATTACCATTTTCATACCGTATCATTTTTCAAAATACCATTTTCATTATGTATCGTGTTTCAAAGTACCATTTTCGTACTGCACCATATAAATTCGGTATGAGGTTTTCAAATTCAATACCGTTCCGTACCGAATTACCAATACCGTACCGAATCGACAACCTTATCTGAGAAGTTTCCTTATCGTCAAGTTTCACCACCACGTTGTCTACTCGATCACGACTGAAATTACAAACTAGTTATTCAATCTTTGTTCTATTTAATTTAAAGCCTCTTAATTCCAAAGTCACCATGATTCTAACTTAGTATTAATCTCAACTTGAGTCTTATCTACCAACACAATATAATCAGCAAAATACATCAAGGAACCTCGTCTAGAATGTCTTTGGTAAACGCTAGTTCGCAACCGACACTTCCACCGGAATCTAATTAAATTAAAATAAAGAAAGAAAGAAGCAGTAAAAAATCATAATTGTTGCTCTTGACCCCAAAAAAGAAAAATCTCAGAACAGTTTCTTCCAATACACCTCCCTCCCTGAGAGAAGAGTTTCAGGAATAGCTACAGGAAAAGGGATCAGCCTCCGTCACCATGTTTTTCATTAAGAGAAACTGTTCCAGATATTTTTACCCTTTCTCCCATGGGTACAGTATGATATAACTGGGGCTTGGGAAACACATGGAAAAAAATGATTTAAGCAAACTAACGATCTACTCCGGGCAACTTGTACAAGCAGAAATCGACCCAAGCTCAAAGTCATGACCTGCGCGAGGACAATACCATCATATTAGAGCATAATAAAGCAATTCAACTAGGGAAAATCAAACTACTGATGCTTCACACTGCAATCTATAATTGTTCAAATCATGCCAACCGTGGAAATTACAAACCAAAAAATTGCATAAATATTGATGCCCAGGAGCTAAAATATGTAAGAAAAAGAGAAAATATGAAGTCGAAGAATTTCCATACTAGGATCTTAGCCTGCAACATCTGAACAGCTGTGGAATGATTTAAATCCTGGTAAAGAACCATGTAAAGATGGAAATTACAATGTGTTACCTACGTTATAAGTTAAAGATTGGTATCTCAGTCAAGATGCGTGGGTAGCCAGGCAGATACCCAGATTGGCCTGAACAACTTCACAGTTCTCACACACACAGACACACTGAACACAGAGATAGAGGAGTGAGTTCTCACATTCTATTCTAATTACAAATATATTTTTATTTACCTTTTACTTCTGAAAATCAATGAAATATAAGGTATCCCCGAAATGGTCCATCTTTACAACAGACAACGTAAGAGCTCCTTTCATCTCACTCCATAATTTGAACTAGAATCATTTGAGCTACCAACGTCACTAAGAGAATTCACTTGGAAACAAAATAGGGACAGCTGATTTGTCTCAAAAAATTGCAATGTCCCAAAAGGCATGAGTCAGGACATCCAGTACAGCCACATGTTTAACATCCACATCGAAAAACACCCTGTGGACAAATCCATGCGGAACCAACAACAATTCAGATCATGTGGCTAGAATTGATTTTGATTAGTGTAAGATCAGAGTAGGTATGTCAGAGGCCAGACAGTCCTTGACTAAAAGTTGGGGAGAATATGTATTAGGGTTCTATGGCACTTTGTGGAGATGTTGCTTAACCATGGGTGTTTTGTTAACAGCAAAGTAGAGTCCTTAAACTTGATTAGAAAGTTTCTAACACACAACTTCAAGGAAATGCGGGATAATCAAATGGAATTCAGTTACAGTGGTAAGCTCGTTCAAGATGAAAAAAATCACCAAAGAAACAACATCTAATGCAATATTTGGATAACACTTTGTTAGATCTCTATAGGATCTCGTCAGTAAACAATTCATTACAGGAATATTACTTGACAGAATCCTATTTTTCATAGCCTATGAAATCGAACTTCTTTGTCTAAACAAAGAAAGATACTGAAACATATCAAAATCCCATTTTGCCCGGCATTTTGGTCATTTCTATGACCAAAACAACTTTTAAATCTCCAGAGTGGCTCGTGTAGATTTCTTTGCATGGTTTAGCCTTTGTAACTATGTCTTGACAATTAGTTTGCATTTCCACGAGTTTTCGATGCATATTTATATTTGTGCCTCAGCAGAGGCATTTCTAACTTTCACCATCTAACCTTTTTTTGAATTTTTATGCACTCATGTTGGTTTGAATGCATGTTGATACTACTGTTTATTCATGTCTTGATTGTTTACAATGTTCAAGTGTGATTCAGTGCCTTTTGAACATATTCTTAGTTTCTTACCCTTAAAAGAGAATTTTCATAA
Source organism: Hakea prostrata (assembly GCF_041222555.1). Classification (NCBI taxonomy): domain Eukaryota; kingdom Viridiplantae; phylum Streptophyta; class Magnoliopsida; order Proteales; family Proteaceae; genus Hakea; species Hakea prostrata. Next base: position 52,921,478 of record NC_142602.1, on the reverse strand, counting down.
CTTGGGCTCGTCCTTGTCTTGACCTTGCCTTTTACCACAGAGCCAGTTTTCCAAATACGTATAGTACACCAACTAGATTATCAAGGATGCATAATGTATATAATTACCTAACTTAGCATTAGTAATTAGGATTAGAATTTTAATCTTAATTAGCCTAACTATGTTCATTAAATTCGACAAACATAACTAAAATCTTCCCAAAAAAATTAGTTTAATCAACTGTATAATACAACCATATACAACAAAGTGTGGTTTACTACTGGGTTTGGCCGAGCAGTTGCTAGGTGCCTAATACCTTCCTAACCCGAACTTGACACCCACCCAGAAATATGGAGCAGACCATCTCCCAAAGGTCGGTGTGCAACTGTTCCCAATGCTTTCTGCCTATTGCACCTACACTAACCGTTGCCTTGCCCCCCCCCCGGTGGGAAAAAGAAAGAAAAAAAGTTCTCTTCCTGGACAAGTTAGTCACCTAGAGGCCATGAAAACTCTGGCCAACATGGAAATGACAGGCCGGAAGAACTAAGCTCATAGGTCCTTCATAAAGACACCAGGCCATATTTTATCTTTTCTCTGATGAAGTGTCAATCAACATGCTTGGTCCTATCATGTGGAACAGAATTATGAGCTCTAATGGTTGCAGCCTTGGTGTCACCAATAGAGCCTCCTAGTCCCTCAAGAATCAAGTTCAAGGTAAGGTCACCATTAAAAACATTTACCTTTACACATAACTGCTAAAGGCCCCACCAATTGTTGGATGGACATGATTACCTAACTTGGACATACCAACTTCCTTTAAGTAGGGCAAAGTTTTCTCAGTGTCATGCCATAGGTTTGAGGTAAATCCTATGTCAACAAGGACTGCTGGCTCTTTATTTAATCTGAAAGACAAGGATCCAGTGGGTGCCATAATAGAACTACCAATTGTATCAGTCATGGGGAACCACATTGTTTCCCACTAAATCCTCCTCATCTCCTTGGGATGACCATGATGCTTCAATGAAATACCATTGTTATGCTGATGCAACTAAATAGTCACAATCAAGTGATTCTTTACCAGGAACAGCTGGTTAATGGAGTAAACCTGAGTGGAAACAAAGGGCCAAGTAAGAACGAATAACAATTGGTATCACATTTCTTACGGCAGGGAACCTGGACATGAATCTGATCATATTCCGTTTTCAACTCTGTAAAGAAAACATACACGTGCTCCATCTCATGCTTGGTGAAAAACCTTGGTGGGTCAGTGGGATCAATAGATACTAGGCAGAAGCCCAAATATTGCCATACGATGTTTCAGCAGGGAGTACTAGACAGGGATTGATAACTCTTGTGTGATTTCTTGAACTTGTTGGCACAAGCTATAAACTTGAGCATTATTGTCAGACTGCATATATAAGTTTCACAGCATCCTAGAACTCCTTAGCCTAGTTCAATCGAACAAGACCAGGGTTGATGGTGGGTCCCAAGCTTCCAACGAATTCAGCAAAAAAGACATGACATGAGCATCACTCATCATTCACCAGCTGGCTATAAGCAGCCACAACATTCACATGTTTCGGAAGTGCAACCAATTACAACTTCTGATGGATCATGAGCCTACAAGCCTTAGAAGTCAGGTAGTTAGCTCTATTCAACTTGGTGGTTCAACAGGGTATTAGGGTTATGGCCACGGGTTCCAAGATGACAACCACACTACCTTGACTCCTCTGTAGGTAAAATTGAACTTTCTTGCATTTAAAGGGGGGGGGGGATAATAAAGAAATAGGGCCAAACAATACTCAAAACACTAGTAGAGAGCAGTCAATACACAGAAAGTAGCATAGAACTGCATTAATTAATCGATGGACAGTGAAAAAAAATCTAACATGAAGAAAGAGATCCAAGAGTAACTATATAAGGGAGTCGCAGTCTGTGACACGGAAAGGACAAGAGGGCCCAAGGGCAATGAGAAGAGGGGCAGGACGCAGTGTTTGAAGTATTGGTCAATATCATGTCGTATTGGTCAATACGTTTCGCTATCAATTGGTCACATACAATACCAACCTATATGTCTCAGGTTTTTTTTTTTTCTGAACGCCAAGTGCATTGACTGTCATTAAATGCACCATCCAACATGATCCGATACAATGCAATATGTATGCTGATACAATGAATACCCCCAATGACTTAATAAGTATAGAAACATATCGATGATGCACTATATAAATTCGAATACTGTTTATGCATAAAATTGATTGATACAATAAGGACACAAAATTCGAAAACTTTTAAAACATCAAAAAAATAGGTATGTATCAAAATGTATTCACCAATATGAATTGACACAATACTACTCAAAATATAGCCATTTTTTGCCTGGATTTTCCAGAATATGAAACAGAGGCACAAACAGCAATGCTGCCCTTGAATGTCTGGCAGATAATGAACAAGGGTCAGAGGCTGCAGGCAGAACCTGGAAGGCTGGAAACAGGGGGCAGAGGACCCTGGCAGAAGGACCAGGTAGACCTGAATTAAGGGATAGAGCCCAAGGGAGGCTTGGTGGAGCTGGAATAAGAAGGGCGAAGCCCTGGCAGGAACAGACAGCATCAGGTAGATGTCAGAAACTTAGCCGAGGCCTAGTGGCATTTAAAAAAAAATGAAGAGAGGCTCCTGGTGATAAAGGCAGGATCAATTAGAGGCACTTATGGGTGATGAGGTTAATGGAGTAAGCACCAACCAGAAACATGATGGTGCTAGTAGACAATGAAGAAGGCAGCATAATACTTGGGTAAAATGCCCAACCTTGGTAGGGTAAACCCTCTGTCATTGGATGACCTTTACAAGAGATCAAAGAAGGGGTAAAAAGAAATAACTCCAAAAAGAATTCGGCTCTGATACTAAAAAGTTTAGAGGAGGAGAATTGAATGAATAGAATGATTTGCAAAGACATTACAGGCCACCAATTTATTTATGATGTGAAATCACTACAAATATGGAATGATAGACTCAACCGATACAAAGCACGATTAGCAAGACCAACCTGCTCGGTGAAATATACCTGCGTACTATGCCGCAACTTGGCGATATTTCGGTGTTTCAGTAAGTGGTGACACGAAACTGGAGGTCAAAACCGACATTATAAAATGTCGCTGAAACAGGGATGCTATGTCGCCCAAAGATCAAAATATCGACCGTGGGGAGATATATAGCCTTTAAGTCAATTTCTCGCCAATTTATCAGCGATTTATCACCGACATATACCTATCAAGAGTCAAAGTTTCACCTCATTTGGGCAAAATTTCAACTCTGAAAACTAGAGCTTCTCTCTCTTGAAACCCTTAATTCTTGCACTTTTTTGCGTTGATCTTTCAAAATATGAGGGTTGTTCTTGCATGACTGACACCAACAAACACGTGCATCTCGTCGATCACGCAAGGTTTCACTTGAATCTTGGAGATTTTCATCTCAGAGGTAACCACAATTCTCAAAACTTCATTTTTACAAAATGCAAGATAGAATGTTGTTGGATTGCTCTCGCCTAAATATATGTTGAACATCGTGGGTCAATCTACAAACTCACGGTGTCCGAATTTTTTCACAAAATAATTTATTTGTTTATTTCCGAAAGTGAAAATTTGTATTTTCCTACATGAAAATGCAATAGATATACATGATATACATCTAGTATGATGATGGAATAAATATATGTTGAACTCCATGGGCCAATCTACAATCTCATAGAGTCTAAATATTTTCTCCACCCAATAAATATTATTTTATTTTCAAAAATAATTTAAATATTTAAAAATATATATATAATTAATTATGGAAAAAAGTGAAAAGGGGGAAAGAGGTTTTGAAAATTATAAAAAATTATGGAATAGCTCTCTATGTGTGTTTCAAGTGTTGTCCATGCAGTATCATCGCCGGTTTTGGTATGGACAGCTAATTTTCTTGCCAAAAGATCTTAAAAATTCATTTTATATTGGGAAAAAATTATATGGACACGGGAAAATTTACTAGCTAGGTAACATGATTGTTTCTTTGTTTGGGGAAAATTATTTTGTGTTCAGTGACTTATGCAATCACTTTATATGCAACAGTGATTATGTTTGCTAGTGGGAGTCAGAGGGAATGTGTTCACAAGTTGGACAGCAGGGACAACCACAGGGACAGGCATAGGGACAGCCACAGGGACAAGTACAAAGAGCAGTACGAGGAAGGGGTTGACCCTGCATGGCAATATTCTATGGCAATTGACAGAAACAAAAATAAAACACAATGTGGTAAGCAGTTACGATCAAGTGGCATCTACAAGTTCAAGGCACACATCACTGGGAGTTCAACAATGTGGCCACATGAACAGAGGCCAATGTGGAGGAAGTGAAGGCAATCAAGGAATCAGAGAAAGGGAAGGCGAAGAAGAAAGAGGAGAAGAGGAGAGTGGACAGAGCACTAGATGAGGCAATGTGGGGACCTTCAGCATACAGGGTTGATTTTGATTATGAGGAGGATGTTAACCTCGTTGATGTGGGTAGAGAGCAAGAGAGGAAGATGAGGCGTGCGATGGCAAAGAGTAGGACATCACACCAACAAGAGCAGGTGACGTAACCAAGGTTGGGCCCCCTAAAATTGGGCCCAAAAGCCAGACCCAAAAAAGACTTAAAGCCAATAGAATACCCCAAGGGTATCTTGGTCATTTTCCAAGCCCTCTTTTGGGGCTCAATATGGGTCTCGGCTGAATCCCCTTAATCCAAAGTTCATGGATCTACTTTTTGTTTTCTATTTGAGTTAGTAGTTTGAGAGTTATAGTCCTTTTAAAGTTGTGTTAAGTTAGTTAATTGTGGATAAGATTCCTTATCTAAGAGAGGATCTTATCTTTTAGAGTTTGTTTTTATTTGGAAGCTATTTAGTTAAGTGCTCTAACAAGATTCCAATCTAAGAATTGTGATCTTATAGTATTTGACTCCTTTTTAGGGGTGGCAGTCTAATGTTGGGTTCCTCATACATTAAGGATTCCCCACCCTAGTCAAAGTCTCTTATTTTAGGCTACAAGAAGCTTCTTCTTGCATTGCAATTTTCAATTTTGAGTTTACGAATGAAAATTTATTGAAGAATTGACTCTGAGAGTCATGGGAGCCGTAGAGATGACCTGCAGCTGCTTTTAAGCTATTGTTTCTGCAATTCTCAAGTTTTTTCTTCTTCAAGCATCAAGCAACAATTCCAGCAAACCTTCTCAACATACAAGTACAGACCTTCCCCCACCCCTTTCCTCTCCTGCACAACCATTCCCAGCCCCCGTCTCTGCTTAGGCAGCAAACCAGCAGCCCCTCTACCTCCTACAAGCCCAAGAGTCCCCTTCCGCTTTAGTTCTCTGTAATTCCAGCCCCTTCCCCTAGCCATCGTGACCTTCCCCCACTCCCACTCTCTCCCACGGCTTCCAAATCCCAACCCCTTTTAGGATTCCCCTATCCTCTACTCTGTTTCAGCCCATCCTAGCCTCACTAGAATCGCAGAAGCCTCTAGGTGTCATTCCTAACATCAGTTTCCCGAAAGCAGCCCTATTTTCTGGGTTTCAGAAAAGGCTGCACCTCATCTTCTTCCTTGAAATTGCAGGAATTTCAGAATTTTCTAGAAATCAGAATTTTATTGAGTTCTATCAATTAGATCCTAGTCTAGTTGAAGGAACCACGATAGAAGACAGTTCTGATCTGCAAAACCACCAAGCTTAAAACCCCCGTTCTACCCTAGCCGAAAAACCCTAGAAACCCTAGTTTTGTGCTGGTTCTTACCTAAGAAGATCCTGAAGATTTAACCCAGACCCTGGGTTACATCAGTGAGCCAGAGCTAGAGCTCCAGGAGCATTTGGATCTGGGGCTAAAGCATCTCGAGCAAGGGGAAGGGCAGTATTTATGGCATGCTCAGCAGATCATAGAGTCAAAGGGTCACTCCTCCAGTAGCATCTGATTATCCATGCCGTCAGGACCCAATCCTAGAGCAAGATCCTAAGGTTTCAGGGAGGGGGGGCCAAGGAGCCCAAGATATCAGGTGCATGGAAGAACATAAAGGACAAGCTTAAAAATGCAGTGGCAAAGTGGATGTTCTTCCACACCATTCCAACAAACACAGTTCAAGGACCATACTACAAGCATATGATAGACACCATTGCAAAAGCAGGTCCTAGATATGCTGGCCCCACCTCTAAGCAGCTGATGACTACCTTACACAAGATGAGGAGTTGCAGAAATATATGAAGGATATGAGACACTTTTGGGATACTTATGGATGCACCATTATGCCTGATGGATGGACCGGTCTGACGAAAAAGTACAACTTCATGGTGTATTATAATAGAATGACAGTATTACTGAGATCTATGGATGCTACCATTCATGTGAAAGACCACAGATATATCCTTAGTCTCCTAAAGGAGGTGGTGAGTGAAGTGGGGCTGAAGAATGTAGTGCAGATCGTCACCAACAATGGCTTTAACTTCAAGAAGGCGGGTCAAGTGTTGATGAGTTCACCTCAGTATCATCTTTTTGGATACCCTATGTAGCCCACTGTATCGACCTCATGTTAAAGGACATATGGAAAAATCAACATTATCTTTAGCATAGTGGAGAAGGCTAGATAGGTGACAAATTTCATTTATAATAATATATATGCTCTAATGAGGCGATCATGTAAAGGGGAGTTGATGCGACCCGATCAGACGAGATTTGCGATGAATTTGTCACCCGCAGCAGTATACAAGAAAAGAAGACGAGCCTGAGATTCATGTTTGCATCTCAGGAGTGGTTTGATTAGGTTGGATCTAGGTTAGATGAGTAAATTGTATACAATTATTTCATTTTACAAATTATTACACCAAGTACTAAATACTAACTTAATGTGTTTGTCATAATTCAGGACCCCGAATGGGCACGAGGCGCAGGCCACCATCTCATCTAATGATTTTTGGGAAATGTGGGGATTGTCTCACAAACCATGGAGCCCATCATAAAGGTCTTGCATATGTTGGACTCCTCCTTAAGGGGGCCACTATGCTCTACCTGTCTACAGCCATTCAACATATAAAGAGTACCATACAGAGAGCAAACCCTAGATGTTACCAGGGTTTCTTGAACATCTCGTTGATAAATGATGGACCACATATCTTATGCATCCGCTGCATAAGGCTAGTATGTAATTATCGTGGGTTGTTGCCTTGTTGGTATTGATAGTTCATTCAATCTTAAATCTTATTGTGAGTTTGCAAATTGTGCAACCTATTATTTCAACCCCAAATATCAGTACAACGAACATTTCAAGTTGGACACAGACTTGCTCAACATCACGATGAAGGCGATTACAAAGTTGGAGCTAGACCCGATGGTCCAATCATTTTGCAATAATGAGGTGAGATAATGAAGAATTCGGACTTAGGACTTGTATTTGATTTTTGAAAGAATTTAGCTAACCATCATTAGAACTGATTGTGGATAAAGTTGTGTAGGGACGGATTTAGGTCCTTTAGTTCGAAACTTGCTGTGAGGGAACGAGATGACGTTGATCCAGGTTAGATGGATTATTATTATTGTTACACTTTACAGATAAATAGCTTATATGTTTAACTATTAACTTAATGTTTTTGACATGATGCAGTTGAGTGGTGGGTTCTTTATGGTAAGAGTAGAGCGAACCTCAAGAGACTAGCGATCAGGATCCCCTCCCAGACTTGTTCCGCCTCTCGATGCGAGAGCAACTAGAGTACATTCAACGTGATCTTCTTCAAGAAGAGGATCAGATTGGGGAACCAACACCTGAACGATCTAGTCTTTTGCCAATACAACATGAGTTTTAAGTTGCAGCACGCCAAGGAGCAAGCTGAGGGTAGGCTGTTGGACATCGACCCTCACTGATATCTTCCAAGTTGAGGCAGAGGACCAAGATCCCCTCGCTCAATGGTGGATGGATAGAGGTGAACTAATGTTGGACCAGCCTAAAGGGAGGCTTGACCCAGGGATTGCTAGAGCTGCGGGGTTTGATGTGGATGAATTCATGGCATCTCAGGATGGGCAAGCACATACACAGGAGGAAGCCAGTACTGTGGATAAGGATTGGATGATGGCACCTAATGAGTTTGTGCCTTCGATGCTCAATCTACATGATATAGATGACACTCCCGCTCCCAATCTGGGCAAAGACACAATGAGCCACAAGACTGAAAGTGATAGGATGATGACAATAGTCATGGTGGTGGAGGAAGACTTCAAGAGCATTTACTAGTTCTATTATCAGAGACACAACTGCCCCCCCCCCCAAGAGATATAGCAAGGAATCTCACTTCACACATGTCACACAGGCTCAAGATCATGGTAGGGAAGCACATCGTGGTCATAATGCAATCTACAGCCGAAAGGGGAAGGGGAATGGGAAGCACCACAGACATTGTCATGAGGATGACACGCAATCATATGGAACGTACGGTTCTTTTGTGAATCCTTTGCATCCTTCAGATCCAACAGACAGCTAGACAGGCACGATGGGATCCATGAGCTCAGATGAGTCTATAGGCTCCACAGCTTACTTATGGGGCCTTATGGTCTTTATGGTGTCCCTCCCGCTTATGGACATTATGGTACGAGTAACCCTTCGAATAGTTTGTACTATGGTTATAGTGATGGACATTATGAGCATATTACCTCGAGGGCCAGACACAACTGCGAAGTCCATATTTGGATGGGTTATAGACTTATAGTACCACCATATCCACCAGCACCACCAAAGCCATAGGAGCAAATTCCTTGGCCCTATTCTCATTTCCCTCAGACAAAATTTTTTGAGGCGGTGGATGACGATCATTACAGAGCTACAATTCAAGACTATCTCAACAACCATCAACAGGGAATGTCATGGGTTCAGTATATCAATATGTTGGGGGAGAACATGATATATGGTACGATGGAGTATTAACAGGGCATGGAACCACCGAGGCACAATATTTGGTATTGAGATAATGGGATCCCTAATATGTACTTGCCTACACTTGTCTACTTGTGTATACTTATATAATAAATTTTAGTAATTCTCTTCTTTCTTGCAATTTAATGAAGATCTCTTTGTTCTCTTGCATCATTTGCATATTTACATTGTTTTATATTCATTTTCTAGACTTCCAGCTTTGCCCGCATATAGTTGGGCATGTGCTGATAAAAAACACCATTTTAGGTTAAATTTTAGGCCAAAACAACATTCCCAGTGTGTTTATTGGCCTAAAATTAGGCTAAACACCAAAAACCTGCCCAAAATAACCTCAAATAGCCCCCCGAACTAGCGACCAAACTCGCAAAAAAAAATTCCCAAATTTCAACAAGATTTTGCCAAAATGTCAAGGGTGCAACCCAACGAAATTTTGAACTATGGGCAAAATATAGAAAAGCTAAAAGTGACCAGATCAATGTTCAACATTAATTATCAAAAAAAAAGATATTTGAAGGTTGCTATTTCCTCATCTGTTCACAGCAGTGAACCAAGAACCCTGATAGGGCCTGCTAAGCATGCAAGACTTTCTACTTTTCTTTACCACACTTTCTAAAGTAAACTTTCTATTACATATATGTGGCACCTAATACTTGTGTGTTTCTGCTTGAGCTATGAATTCCCAAATAACAATCTAGGAAATTTGCTCCTCATATCAACATTTTTTCCCCCGATTGGGTTGTGGTTGGGATTAGGGTTGGTTATAACAAAAAGAAACACTAGGAACAAGTCACCTATTACTAGGTCAACGCAAGCTCCTTAATATGAAGTCAAAATGAATCAAATCTCCCCAACTAGGATCCGAACCTATGACCATTTTCAACCAAATGCATTGCTTTGTTAAAATTGTAAAAGCTTTTTAGTTAATGAACTATTTCTAGTGGAAATTCAAAAACTAACTATTGCAACAAATAAGTAGTCAAGCCTTGGGCATTCATCTTACCCCCCCCCCCTCTTGTTTCCTTTTTTTCCCCCTTCCTCTTTCTCACTTTCCATCTACCAAAACCCAAGAAAAATGTTCTACTTTTGAGTTGTGGGCAGATTTATCTTTTCCCCTAAAGCAAAATGCAAGAGAACAGGAAGAATTTTTTCAAGCAAAGATTAAAATTGGTAGGATAAATAACATTTCTCTTCATGATTAACATCCCCCATCACATGTTTTCTGCTTTTAAACAAATGTACTTTTGTGGATAAATTCATCACCCAAAAGAAAGAGAAGGGGGGGGGGGGGTTTGTACAAGGGATGCAAGGCAACCCCAGCCAAAGTAAAATAAGACAAAGCCTCCACGAGAGCCACCTAGGCTAAAAGCAAAAGAAACAACAATGAAAAGGGAGGGGGCTCAAAGGCAATAGGCAATGGCCCCTAGTTCTTCACTTTTTTCTTTTTCTTCTTCTTTCTTGAGGGCTTGAAATTGACTTGGTAGTGCCCCGTGGGGACACAGTTGCTTCTCCTACAGCCATCGCAATCAAAGGCTTAAGTCGGCTTAACAGTTTCAGCATCATTCTCATCATCTAATGTGTCAATGCCCCCACAGGAGGGAGGTGCCAGATTGAATGAGGCAAAGGGTGACAAAGGGACTGGCCAAGGACTTGATAGATTTAAGAGGGAGGGGGGAGAGGAGTAAGGGGAGGATAGCATAAAGGATGACCAACTTTTAGACTAAAAAAATCAGAAATTGGGATTAAACAAGGAAAGTTAATCTCAGATGGCTCAGCAACACACCAGGGAAAAAAGCCAATAAGGGCCAAAGTAAGGAGTTGTGCATCTCAATGCAAATTAAAAATCCAAAAGATAAGAAAGGCTAAAGATTGAAATTATTGTCATAGGCCAATGTAATGAGAACTGAAGATAATATCAATTGTTAAACATTTAAGAGAACAGACCAACGAATGGAAAAGCATTCAGGTTAAACAGCCAAAATAGTTAGGCTAAGCTAGGCAACAACTGTGACAAAAAAAAGCATTAAACTCAATAGTGAGGAGTTGTGTAGGTCAATGCTAACTCATGCTTGCCATCCCATTAATACAACTATCATATGCTTCAAATTCAACCTCACTACATTATTAGCTTCCTTTTCATACTCATTCTCGTTCTTTTCTCTAGCAAAGTTTTCAAGACAAGACCTAATAAACCCTGATGGAGAATCAGTAGGTTCGGTTAGGAAACTGTGAACAATAAGACCCACAAACTTTCAAAAGAATAGCAATTTACATGCTGCTGAGATGAGAGCAAAAGAGTTGGCCTTCTAGGAATAGCTTCCTCTCAGAAAACTACAGAACTTAAAAAGAATGAAGTGAGGTTAAGCATACAGGTGTGCCTGTCTCATTATTTTGTCCAAAAATGTAAAGCAGTAAATGAAGTTTCAAAGCAATAACGAATTACTTACTTTTCCCGTTTTATTTTTTTCAAACAAGAAGGGAAAAAAAGGGATTTTATTTGGTATCCGCATCCCCCTTCAACTCATCCTCTGTATCCGAATCGCTTGCATTATAACCTGGTGAAAACCAGAAACATAAATATCGAACAGAACCATAATTTGGGGGAGCCAAACGAAAGGAATAATCAAGCTCATGCGCAAGAAAGAGAGGGAAAACATCCCACCTGGATGTTTATCGCTGACCTTCCAAACTGAAGATCGACTTCTTGAAGCTCTCGAAATCCAAACTCTTCCCTATAACCCATCAAGCAATTAAAATTCCCAGAAACAAAACCAATCAAAATCAGAAAATAAACGTAAACAGCAATGCGCCAACAAAAACCCAAAGAAAAAGTTACCTTCTGGACATCTCTGGCAACTCCATATCCACTAAAATACATCTGGCCAACCAAGACCTGCATACCAGTATCACCTGCTTTGGCCTCCTTAAGCGTGTCTTGAAACCACCGCTTCACACAATCAGCAACTACTTCCTTCAGCGGCACACGATTCTGTCTCTCACTGCTCTCCATCTTCAGTTTTAATTGCTTGGATTCGCCCGATTTAACTGTTTCTGGGGCAATTTTGATATTTTTGGATGTGGGTTTTGCCTGCTTAGGATATCTAAGCTTATCTGATGTAAGCCTCGCGAATTCTTGTAACCTGGCTGCAGAAGGGAGTGATTTTCCCATAAAAGAAGTTTTTCCTCCAATGAATTAAGGGTTTATAGGGCTTCCATTCTACGTTGCGCAAGGAGAGTTGAAAACTTGCCCATATCTTAGTCGAGTTGATTAGGGTTTTAGACGGAGGAACATCAAACCCTTCTGCAAGAGAGAGAGAGCGGTAGAACAGTGACTGGAAAGGTGATGCTGAAAAGTGAATTGATTCAATTTATTCGGTGAGAAGATACGTTCGGTCCCAGCTGTGCAAGGTCATTCCAGCGTAAAATAATTTGAAATTCAATTATATTATGGTTAAAAGTGTAAATGAACGGACGTGTGAATATGTTAGCTCAACATCGTCAAATTTGTTAAACTAAATCTGAATTGTTCAATAAAATTCATATTTTTTCTTCCATTATTTATGGATTAGTTAAGTTTAACCTAATATCATAGGTTGTCGATTCTCGTTGGTGGTAACATCAGGGACGGAGCCTCGTTGGGGCCGGGGTCTGGAAATTCAATCAACATCATAACCGCTACTTCATCTTAAGCATACATAGCTAGGATTGTTTCCAAGAGTTCCACTGCTGTTAAAGTTTCGTAATTGATCAAACTTCCAAGAATTCTACTGCCATTAGAAATTTCACAGTCAACTTTTAAGAGTTCTATTGATGTTAGAAGTCCCATAGCTGATAAAAACATCAGTTATTACATACAAGAAGAACTCTATAATTGGTACTCACAAAGACAGTAACCCAAATGAGATACTGATTGGTACAAACTCCTAATCAAGGTTTTATGTAACTAGCAATGACTCACGTGCATATGCACGTGTAGTTTGTTCATGTTGATTTAGCATTCGTTCCTAAACGTAGTAATATTTTTTATTTTGGTTTTATTATATTTTTGGTAGGTTGGTATTGTTCATTTGTTTGCTAATGAATTTATGTATTTGAGGATAATTTAGTAAGGTTTTTTTTTTTTAAAGTAATACTCCTGTTTTGTTTGTTTTGTTTGAGCTTGGATTTATGCTGAGAATAAGTGATTTGTAGTTGATGCGTCCAAAATCTGTTCAGCCATTAGATCTCCTCATGATGACCTACAAAACGAAAGTGTCAGATGTGGCCCGACCGCGGGGGTCGGGAGTCCACCTCCGAAGGCTAAGTTAGTTGATGAACTTAATAACAAATGGCTCCGCTAGAAGCACAGAGCTAAGGAATAAAGAACTGGGAAAGGTGATTTAGATCGTAAGCCGCTGATAGTTTACGTCTATCAGTATGTATTTGAATCTGAGTATGAGTATCAGATTGTGTGTGTTTCAGATCCCCCTACCTCGTATGATAGTGAGGCTTATATAGAGTGTACCTTCGAATCTCCTTCGTTGGATGCACTTGAGCCTTCTTCGGGTAGTCGTTGGATCTTATCAGTTAGATCCGTTGAGCAATGGACTTCTACTAGTTTTGACTAGTAGAGGACTCCTGAGATAACCTTTAGGTTATGCGATGATTATCCCTTCGATGATGATTAGCCGCAACCGTCAATTCGAGTCTGCCATCATTAGGGTAATTAACCTAATCCATAAGTTGAATTAGGGCGTGCTTGTAGCTGAATAAGTTTTCTTCCTCAGCAAGCCATATTCTGGATCCGGTTCGCTCGGGAGCGAGTCGGTTCCCTCCGTCTCGACCGGGGTCGAGGGTCGAACCGGGTATGAACCCGGTCTGATCATAATTTCTCCATATCAGTAGTGAATTTGTTTAAATTTGAAAAACAGGGACAATGATGAAATGTTGTTTGAAATAATGTAGTTTTTATATAAAATATTAAAAACTAACTCACGATCCATGAATTTCTCTTTATATTCTTTCTTAGATTTTCATTCCAATTAACTCTCTCATTAATCTCCTCTTTTATTCCTTTTTTTTTTCTCACACGTCTCATAAAATATTTGAGTACTTAGCAGACATTGGAATTTTTCGAAATCTTCTCTACACTTATCAATATTCACTCTCTTTCTCAAATTATTCCTCTCTCTCTCGCACTCACAATTTTTCTAGTATTATTTTCATAAAGCATAATTTTTTTTTTTTTATTTAGTTGTTCTTTCTTTCTCCTAAAATTTGACTCTACTAATAGCAATTTAAATCTCGTTAGAATTTAGCTATTAATTTTATCAGATCTAATCATAGTCATTGATTTTATTTTTCAGTCCTTCAACTTTTTTCCTACAATTTCATTCCTATTAATGGAAATATAAATCTCGTTTAGAATTTCAGCTATCAATTTTATTATATCTAATCATAATCATTTAGTTTAATTTTTGAATCCCTAAACTTTTTCATAAAGCTTCCATTCCTATTAATAGCAATTTTAATTTTAAGTTTTATTAGTTAGATGTTTAAATTTTTGCCATTAATATTATTATTTATAATCATAATCACTGACTTTTTTTAATCAATTAATTATGATAAATTGAGTGTTTATCCCCGGATTTTTGGAATTTTAAAAATCCCTACATATTTGCCTAATTTTTCTCACTTTAAGTGTGAAATATCACTATTTGGTGAAATACTTGCAGCGTTTATGGAGCAAAAATGGCAAAGGAGAAATCCTTAAGAGGATCAAGCATATTTCCTCGTGTGTTTGTTCAAAGTTAGATTTTGAGTTTTGGTTCTTAAAGGAACTTTTGAATTTCGTGGTTCTACTTTGTCTTTCTAACTGCGTATTGGCGCTGGTCCGAATCTCAAATATTATGCTGGCGATGGTGATGTCCATGTTTATGGTGTAGATCCAAACAAAAAGATGGAAAAATATGCCTAAGAAGCATCAATGATGTAACATTTATTTGAGCCAAATGAATAGAGAATACAGAGGCGTCTTCTGTGTAAAATTTGGAATTCACCAAGACACTGTTAAATTTTCCTCAGTGAAAGGTGAAGTTTCCAATATTGAAATTAGAAACAGGAAGGAAAGCCCAGCTGGAGGTTGATAGGCAAAGAGAAAGTAGTGTGCAATGAAGAAAATATAGAAGAAGAATAGCTGAAGGGAGTTGGTTTGTAGTATTATAAAATCTAAACTTGACCGAATATTAAGTTTTTAGATACCATTAATAAATACAAATGAGAAGTAATTAAACTTGACAATGTTCATAACAATTTTAAGAGTTCTAGAAAAATGGAAGGTTCAATATCTATCTACAAACCTAAGTTTTAGAAAATGTGCAAATTTAAATTTTAACCACATACCTTTGAAGATAATGGGGGTAAACAAGCCTGTCAAATAGGTTTTCCAGACTCAGATCGCTGTGTAATCTGTGTTTTGCAATATTCTCCAAGAGCTGCAACTGTATTTTCTCCTTATCCTTGTGCTGCACAGAAAAACTCATGCTCCACAGAAAAATTCAGGAGGAAGAATTTGAGCGGACAATGGGGCAATAGGAGGAAGAAGAGGAAAATTGTTGGATGCCTAATTTATGATAAATTACGATTTGGGGTTTTGTCAGCACACAATTTAGTTAACTGTTTGGAAATTTAAATCTCGTTTAGTTATTTGGCAAATTAAATTTTTTGATATTCTTTTTTGATGACTTAAAGGTTTAGTAGTTTTAGAATGTAGGGGTGTTTTGGGAAGTGAAATGTATACTGCTTTTAGCGGAGTATTTTAACTACTTTTAGTGGAGTAGTGTAACCATATATATGTTAATTTACGACTATAGAATTTCAACTATCAATGGAAATTTAAATCTCGTTTAGAATTTCAACTATTAATTTTATTATATCTAATCATAATCATTTTATTTTATTTTTGAATCCCTAAACTTTCTCATAAAGTTTCCATTCCTATTAATAGCAATTTTAATTTTAAGTTTTATTAGTTGGATGTTTAAATTATTTCTAATCATGATCATTGACTTTTTTTAAATTAATTTATGATAAATCACGATTTTGGGTTTTGTCAGCAAACGATTTAGTTAACTGTTTAGAAATTTAAATCCCATTTAGTTATTTGGCAAATTACATTTTTGGATATTCTTTTTTGATGACTTAAAGGTTTAGTAGTTTTAGAAGGTAGGGGTGTTTTGGGAAGTGAAATGTATATATTTATATATCTATTTAGTGGTGTGTATTTAATATATATATATATATAGTGGAGTATATGTATATATATGTGTATATATATATATATATATATATTTAACTTCAACCTTTCGTAAAGTGTTTCACCAATTCTAGGTAGCACTGGAGTTGGGTCTCTTTCAACCTGTACTCAACTGCGCATACATCTAGTTTCGGTTATCACTGAAACTACTCATCTGGGATTATTAATGAGATATGCAGCTACATGTATGCAGTGGTGGTCGTCACCAAGAACAGAGGCACTACTGTAGGCATGTTCCACGGTTATCCACATCAAAAATGCATGCAGATGACATGAAATACATAATTACTACACTACTACAAGCCCATATCTTAAAGAAATTAAAAAAAGAAACTTACGGAAGAAGACGCAGTCTTTCTTCGCTTTGATCTTCTCAAGACAAGTGCAATATTTGAAAGTAGTACTTCATAAACATCTATTACAAACCTTACAACAGTTACTATTACAGAGATTCACTCCTCTCTCAAGCTCTCTCCATTTATTATTCTATTTAAAACAAGAAGTCCTATTTATAGACTTTGGACTTCAAAGTTTATACAACATAATTTAATAAAAGATAAAGTGGAATCCAAAAACTATAAAAGGTAGTTTAATAAAAGATAAAAGGACTCTTATTTAGTGGTTACATGACATCAGCATGACGTCAGCGGCATCTTTGTTGTGAGTGGAATCTTTTAGGCAATTACTATTCCTACTTCAAAATCTTCAGCTGCGAGGCTAATGATTTCTGCAATAGTCTCGTTGTATCTCAAGGGCTGATCATCCATCATTTCCATGATTTGGGATCTGCTCCTTCTATTGGCTTTCTTGGTCACCTTTTCATCATGCTTCTTTTCATATCTTTTCAGAAAATAGATGGCTTTCTTATTTTTCTTGAACCTTCGTCCAAGTATCTGGCCATATCTGTTTACCCATCTTAGAATAGAAATGTCTCCAAGTTGAGCAATGATTATTTTTCTGGATCTTCTATTATACTCATCTCTTCTGGAGGGCCTTCTACGAGCCATCTGATCCTGTAGAACTGGATGAACTGGGTCCACCATCTTCTGCTGATAGTAGCTTCTTGACCTGTACCAGCATTTCATCAATTGATTTTACATATTGTTGGATAGGAGGTTCTAAAGCTTCTACAATCTGTTTATCTGTAGAGGGTTTATCTTTGGAATCTTCATTTGATCTTTTCTTATGCTTTCTGACAAATGATGTCATAATCTCTGACTCATTCATGCCTAAGAAATCTTTGGCATGAAGTAGATGTGCTGTCAACTCTACTTTCTCGCTTTCAAGCTTACGGTTCGCAAGCCTTAAGCTGTTTACTTCTTCAACAAGGCGCAGTGCATACACCCTGTTTATTTCACATTGCTCAGTGAGATCTTTTATCTCCATCTTTGTGACAGAACACTCATCGCACGCCATAAGTGCTCCTTTAAAATCTTTTTGATCAACTTTTTCAATCTTCGGATCTTTGTAGAAGTTAATACAAGAGTCTT
This sequence comes from Hakea prostrata, assembly GCF_041222555.1. Classification (NCBI taxonomy): domain Eukaryota; kingdom Viridiplantae; phylum Streptophyta; class Magnoliopsida; order Proteales; family Proteaceae; genus Hakea; species Hakea prostrata. The sequence goes on along the minus strand of NC_142602.1, from coordinate 52,903,748 downwards.
CCTGGCATCCCTCAATGCTTCAGATAAATCAACATAGCCTTTGTAAAGAGGCTTGTCAAAATTTCTGATGCAAATAGAGACATTTGACCATTGTGTATAAATTCCAGGCAGCTTTCCTTTAAACACAACGTAGTATCTATAACTGGATTTTGACTTGGAATAAGCCATGTTCATCTGATAATTTAAGCAATTCATGACTGAGCTAAAATAGTCACGCTTGCTTTTATCTGCTGGATCTTGGATACTCTGGTGATGAGAAATCCAAAGATTATCTAAAATTGTTTTATCTTGTTCTTCAACTTCAAGGAGAACCTTGAACTGAAATCTTTCATCTATGGTGTAGAGGTATCTCTGCCCATACATAATCTTCTTGGGTACATGCTTCTTTTTCAAGTTAGCACTTCCCATTTGAGGAACTTTATATTTGCTGCTTCGGGTATTAACCACAGAAGCTATAGTCTCTTCAATGGAAGTATCTTTTAACTGGGAATCAGTCGTATCTTCAGAATCTTTGGGCTGAGAATCAGCCATATCTTTGGGCCGGGAAACTGACCAAATCTAGTTCTTGCAAATTATTTTCCAAATAAGGATCTGGATAATCCATCTGCAAGAAAATTATCTTTTCCATTAATATGTTCAAAGGTTATATCAAAACCTTTGTTAATAATGGTATCTCTAAAAATCAACCATCTTCTTTGTGAGATCTTTTTCTCATTTAAATTTTTATAAAATCTGACTATGGCTTGGCAGTCAGTTCTAACAAGAATCTTTTTATTTTGAAGAAAAAGTTCAAAGGCTTCTAATCCTTTAATAACAGACTCAACATCAAAATCTATTGTTGCCAAATTTTTGTTCGGTGCAAACCGAGAGGCATATCTCAGATTTCTTCACTGGATTTAGGTGAATACTCATTTGGTCTAATTTTGAGTATTGCTCCCCATCCTTCTTGTGAACCGTCTGTTTCAACAATATGATAATAATTATCTTTGGGATATCTCATGGGTTTAACTTTTGAAATCAGCTGTTTTATTCTTTGGACCAACTTAATGTCTTGTTGGTTAAATCTTTTCTCAGCTTTTGTGGAAGTCTTAGCATATAGGGGGCCTAAGATTTTTCCCAAATCTTTTATAAAATTTCTGGCTTGGTTGACTAAGCCAACAAAAGATTTAATCTGGGTTGTTCCTTCAAGGACATCTCGGGAATTCCAAGATTTTTCTCGAAATATGATATTGTAAAGATATCAGGTCCTTTCCTAAGACTAAGCCCAGAAAGTTAATCTGTTCTTTGGCTATCTCTAATTTTTTCTTAGAAATGTCTAAACCATGTTTAGCAAATAGTCTAAAGGCAGTGAGCAAATGCTCAACATGTTCCTTTTTATTTCTACTGAATACTAAAATATCATCTATATAGACTGCAATAAATTCTCTGTAATCTAAGAATATCTGATCCATTCTGCGTTGGAACACAGAAGGGGCATTCTTTAGTCCAAAAGGCATTACGTTCCATTCGTAATGTCCTCTGCTTGTTGTAAAAGCAGTTCATGGAATTGAATATTTGTGGACCTTTATCTGGTGGAAACCAGATTTAAGATCAAACTTGCTGAATATCTTTGCTTTGTCTATTAGTGAGACAAGGAAATCCCTACTGGGGATGTTGTATGCATCATCTTCGATATTGTCATTCAATCTTTTGTAGTTTATTACCATTCTACTTTTACCTCTTTTCTTTCTTGATTCTTTCATTACAATGAAAGCAGCTGACCTATGGGGGCTATTTGAATATTGTACTAATCTAAGTTCTTTGAGCTCTTTAAGGTGCATATCGAACTCTTCATCATCTTTGGGATTATACTTAGGGTTTCCTATAATAATCCTCATATCCTGATTTTTTATCTTTAGCTCAATCATTGGCTTATCTATATGCTAGAATTCTAAGGGATTTTTATCCTGTATAATCTTTGATGTTTCTAGTTTTTCTAGAACCTTTTGAATTGTCAGTTCATGAAAATTAGATTCAAATCTTCTAAAATCTAAATAATCTGTTTCAACCTCATAACAAGAATTAAACTCATATTCTTCTTCTAATAATTCTTGTTCTATTCTGAACTCAAAATTTTCATCTTCTTCAATATCTAAGGCAATCTTACAAGAACCTGGTATTTTGCATTTGCAATCAGGAATTTTTCTTATCTTATCCACCACGTTTCGCTCGCTACTCTGAGGGCTGGAGTAGGGAAGAGTGGGAATCATAATACTCTGTCTATTTGTCACATCCTCCCAGCCGGTACCCTATCTGGCATACCCGAGAGTGTGATCCACAACCCGAAGATCAGGTATCGAGTAATCAACCTCCCACATAAACAATAACATAATCATGAACAATCATAATAAAAGTGCGGAAGATAAACCATAGATCCAATAAGGAAAGAATGAATCATAAATAAATCAGAATACTAGATATAATCAGAGTGTCAAACAGATAAGTAAAGTGAGGCAAAAATCCCACTCTACAACCAGCGGAAAAGTAGCTCTAAAAGATAATAAACTAGACAAAATCTAATCCCAGTAGCAAGTACAATGGGTAACTAAATTGTTCTCCACTTTATAGACAACATCCTTATAAGTGTAAATCTCATAAATGGCACAAGGACGCTTCCACTCAATGGTCGGACTTAGCATCGTACGGAGCATAACCACTCGCGAGATCTTCAGTGTAATTGTGGTAACCGCAATCACCTTCCTGGAGATATGCCTCTTCGCCTTGCGCTTCTTCATAGGAACCGTCATAGTACTCAAGACTGCAGGATAGTCTAACAAACATTGTACAATAAAGGAATGAGTTTCAAAGAAACTCAAGAAGGCGCTTAAATCCATAATAACATAAATGGCAAGATTTCGTAACAAACATAAATGCAATATGATATGAGACAAGCAATGAATGAACGAATCTAACTCTATATATGCTGGTCTCTATTGGCAGACATGCTTTAAGTCATAGCACCGTACTTCTTTAGGAAGGTCTCAATCACTCATCATCAGTTGGTAATGGGTCCGGCATCCCTCGGGACATTCCATGGCTGGGGGTTAAGTCACCATTCTCTCACATCACCATTGGTCTAAGTACCGGCGCATGTCAGGGTAAAACCTAGCCAAATGCAAGTCTTCTACTTAGTTACATCAAGTCGATCCGGATACGTCCATTCCTCATCCCTGACGATCCTTTCCGGTATCCTTCACACTAGAGTCCTCATAGTCCCTGACTACGGACTCATCAACCCTATTGATCATCCACATATGGTAAACGGGAAGCTCTCACGTCCTCTCACGGGTTGGTTACCGGTCTTAAGCGCCCATGAGCCCAAGTCTAACCATATGCAATCCTACTAATAAATGGCCCCCACAATGTGATTCCTGTCCTCTCACGGGTTGGTTACCGGTCTTGAGCGCCCATGAATCCCCATTGCTACCACGGGTCGTTCGGTCTCAATACCCCTCCGATTAGGGTCCGACATAACAGGACATCCTAGCCAAACACTACTAGACAATCCTAGATATGTCATCCAACAGCTTTAGGAAGGTGTCCATAGGGCATCTCCGGAAACATCCCATAATATTCCCGTAGTAGTCCAAGGAAAGAAGTGTCAAAAGGACACCTCTCCTTTCCAAACCATACTTAAGCATACACATGCATCAATTCAGATCATCACGTATATGGTAACTTCATATATGGAAAGAAATCAATAATTACAATCACTTTGTATATAATTGGTAAGTAAATCATACATGAATCAATTTAAGCAATGCTACCGTAATCAAGGTTATGCAACAGTAGTATATCGTTGTAAGAATCTAATTTAGGAAACATATCAATGATATTCAAATATAGAAACTAAATTCATGCTATCTATGTAATTAAGGAAATAACCATCCTTACCTTTTATAACTCGCAAAGGAATCCTAAGAAATCAAGTAAGATCTTGGCAAACTTGAGAAGAAGGTCCTAAACAAGTGTATACAACATATTAGGAAAGATCCCTAACGGAAAAGATACCAAAACATCCAACACAGACCAACTCGAGTTGCCGTACTCATTGGTGGAGTGGATTGGTCGATCGGTCCAGCCGACCAATCAACGACCAATGCAGAAAAGAGAGCCTAAAAAAAACAGAGTTTTAAGATATGAAATCCGAATTTGGTGGTTCAAAAGGGTACTAATCAAGGGGTAAACTACATCAGTAGTATTCTAACATATAGGGGACCTCAAAACACTAATCAAATCAAGACATCAAGATCCAAATTAGGAAACAAAAAGTTACCATAATTAGATCAACCATGGATCTTGATGAATTCGAAATAGAAATCAAAGACAAGAACAATAGGAGGATGGATCATTGCTTCAGGTAAAGGTATCATGAAAACATACTTAGATCTTCAAGGAAATAGGCTTAAAAGCATAAATCTAAATAAGGAAACAAAACCTACCATATATGTAACTACCATGATTCATGAAGAACACATAGTATGGTAGAAGAGAACAACTAGAGATTGATAGATCATGGATCATGAAAAGAAAACACAGCAATTAACTACTAACATGATCAATATAGAAGATCCAAGGAGATCGGAATTCAAATCAGAAGTTTAACAAAGATTAGATCATGGTTTGATCATGATTCCTTCAAAAGCTTGCAATGATCATGGTTAAGATCATTGTTCTAGCCTCTAATCCTTAGGATGATCATGAGAGACAAGTCCAGAGATGTTTGCAACAGAGAATGCAGCATCTCCTCTACTGCCTCAACTCAAAAAGGAAAGAAAATAAGAGATAGAGGAGAAGAAGAGAGTGTAGACATACCTTTTGATGAAAAGGAAGAGTTTCGACGAAGATCCGTCAAGAAAATCACCAAGGATGCAAGGGAGATGACTTGCAGAGGTCTTTGGTCCGCTCCAAAGAGTTTGGAGGCAGCAAATACGAAGTAGACTCGAGATTGGACTTAAATAGAGCAAGAAAAACCTAATTGCCAAAGACAAGACTCATTGGTCGAGTGGATTGGTCGACCGGTCCAGCCGACCAATCACCCACCAATGCCGACAAAGAAATCCAAAACAAGGAATTGAAGACCCCGTATCAAATCCAATCCTAAAGGGGTTTTGCACACATGTCAAGTGACTTACCTAATAGGTAGAAATGCCTTCAAACCAAGATAGAGAGCACTCCAAGTCCATCAACTAATCCGATCTTCATCAAGATTCAGTTTCCATAAATAGAACTTCATCATCAACTTTCATGGATTCAAAGCCGACACCAAGTCCTCCACCGGGATGGCCCAAAGCTGACTTCTTACTTTACTTCGGGTCATCGGACCTACAAATAACAAGGTTTCCGGGTCAAGGTTAGGGCTGGGTTTTACATCTCTCCCCCTTAAAGAAATTTCGCTCCTCGAAATTGAAAGCGCACTGTGCTTCCAAAGAGGTAAGGAAACTTCTCCTTCATGTCTTCTTCCTTCTCCCAAGAAGCTTCTTCAAGGGTATGGTTCTTCCACCGAATCTTCACCAAAGGGATGGTGCGATTCCAGCACCGCTTGTCCTTCCTATCCAAGATTTCGGCCGGTTCTTCATCGTAGGTCAAATCAGCACTAAGTCCTTCAGTGCTTGCCGCAAAATGTGTTCCGGATTCTCTATGTATTTTCGGAGCATCGAAATATGAAACACATTGTGAACACCAGCAAGAGGCGGAGGTAATGCTAATCGATACGCAACAGGTCCAACCTTTTCCAAAATCTCGAAAGGTCCAATGTAACGAGGGCTAAGCTTTCCCTTAACATTGAATCTCATCACACCCTTCATTGGTGAAACCTTCGAAATACTTTCTCTCCAACTTGAAATTCCAAATCGGTCCTTCTCTTATCAAGATAAGATTTCCGCCTTGATCGGCAGACTTAATCCTTTCTCTTATCATATCTACCATAGCACTCGTAGCTTCAATCATTTCAGACCTAAGACTTTTCTTTCACCTGCCTCTCACCAAGACAAAGGTGTCCTACAAGTACCGCCATACAAAGCCTTGAATGGAGCCATGCCTATTGTTGCTTGATAACCGTTGTTATAGGCAAACTCAACCAAAGCTAGGTGTTCATCCCAATTACCACCCATATCCACCACACAAGATCCGAGCATGTCTTCCAATGTCCGAATTGTCCGCTCGGATTGTCCATCGACCGTGGATGATGAGCTGTACTCAAGTTCAATTGGGTTCCCAAGGCCTTCTCGCAAACTATTCCAAAACCTTGAGGTGAACCTAGGATCACGATCCGAAACAATACTCAATGGCACACCATGCAGACGAACCACATTATCCACATAAAGCCTTGCTAGCTTATCCAGAGTATGAGTGATCTTCATAGGAATGAAGTGGGCTGATTTGGTCAACCTATCAACAATCACCCACACAAAGGTCATTGCCTTTACTTGTCCGAGGCAAGCTAGTCACAAAGTCCATAGAGATATCCTCCCACTTCCAACTAGGAATAGGAAGAGGCTGAAGTAATCCAGATGGAGGTTGTCGAACGGCTTTCACACGTTGGCAAGTCTCACACTTGGCAACAAAATCATCAACATCAGCCTTCGGACCAATCCACCAAAAATGTTCCTTCAAGTCCTTGTACATCTTGGTGCTTCCTGGTGTATAGTAAAGACCGACCGGTGTGCTTCCTTCAATATTTCTTTCTTAATTTCATCGTTTGAGTGTGCACGCACACCCTTCCTCTAAACAACAAAGCACCATCCATGGATATACCAAAGTCGGGGTCCGACTCAGATTCGAAGAAATCTTCTCAACTTTGATCAAAAGCTCTTGATCGAACTCCGCAGAGCAACAATCTTATCTCTAAGACCAGATCTTGCCGCCATGGCGGAAAGAATAAAATCAGAATTCTCGGGACGATTTCCAAATCAAAACTCTCAATAGAAGACCACAATGGTAAACTCAAAGCATTCAAATCCAAAGTCTTCTTCTGGTTCTTCCTACTAAGAGCATCAAGCAACAACGTTTGCTTTCCCAGTGGTGATACCGAATATCACAATCATAATCGGAGACTAGTTCCAACCATCTCCTTTGTCTCATGTTCAACTCCTTTTGGGTAAAGAAGTATTTCAAACTCTTATGATCCGTGAAAATGGCAATCTTCTCACCGTAAAGGTAATGTCTCCAAATCTTCAAAGCAAAGACAACGGCGGCAAGTTCTAGATCGTGAGTGGGGTAATTCCGCTCATAATCTTTCAATTGCCGAGAAGCATAGGCTACGACCTTGCCATGTTGCATCAAGACGCAACCCAATCCAATCTTTGACGCATCGGTATAAACCGTCATACCACCGGAACTATCGTATAGTCAAAACCGGGGCACTTGTCAATCTATCTTTCAACTCTTGGAAATTCTTCTCACAAGCGCCGACCAAACAAACTTTTCTTCTTTCCCGGTCAACTTAGTCATAGGAGCAGCCAACCGAGAAAAATTCTCAATAAACCTTCCGTAGTAACCCGCCAATCCAAGAAAACTTCTTATTTCCGTTATCGACTTCGGTCTTTCCCAATCAGCCACAGCCTTGAACCTTTTCAGGATCGACACGAATACCTTCGGCTGAAACTACATGACCAAGGAATACCACTCTCTTAAGCCGTAAATCACACTTGCTAAACTTAGCGAACAACTTCTTTTCTCGCAACCTTTGCAAAGTGAAACTTAGATGACTCGCATGCTCTTCTTCGCTCTTCGAATAGATCAAGATGTCATCAATGAAAACAATCACAAACTTATCAAGCACATCGTGAAATACTCGGTTCATGAGGTCCATGAACACCGCAGAGCATTGGTCAATCCGAAGGGCATGACTCTAAACTCGTAGTGACCATACCGTGTTCGGAAAGCCGTCTTGAAGATATCACTAGACTTCACTTTCAATTGGTGATATCCGGACCTTAAGTCAATCTTTGAGAACACAATCGCACCCTTCAACCGATCGAAGAGATCATCAATTCTAGGCACGGGTATCTATTCTTGATAGTCACCTTATTCAACTCACGGTAGTCGATGCACAAGCGCATACTACCGTCTTTCTTCTTGACAAACAAGACCGGAGCTCCCCAAGGTGACACACTAGGCTGTACGAAACCTCTATCAATGAGCTCATTCAACTGATTTTGCAACTCTTTCAACTCAGTAGGAGCCATCCTATACGGAGCTTTAGATACCGGAGCGGCACCAGGGACGAGATCAATAGAAAACTCGACATCCCCGTCTCGGAGGCACTCCCGATAGATCATCGTGGAAGACATCAACAAAGTCGCAGCACAACTCGACTTCATCGACTCTTTTCTCCACTTTACCCTTGCCTTCAGATGAAGCATCATCCACTAGGGCATAGACTTGCATCAGTGCGGACAGCACCTTCTTACAAACCCTTCTCTTTCCCCCCCGAAATTCCAAGACCGGACTTCCACAAATATGGAACCGAATCTTCTTTGAGGAACAAAGGAACACAGCTTTGTGGGCCGTTAACCAATCAATTCCCAAAATAACATCAAAGTCCTTCATGTCAAGAATTACAAAATTGGCTTCCAAGTTCTTCTCACCAATCAACACAGACATTTAGATAACCCCTTATCTAGTTTCACAACAGACCAGTAGGTGTACTAATCAATAAACAACTAGACAACTTCTCGGGATTAGGTTAGTCTTCTTGATGAATGCAGATGACATGAACGAATGAGATGCACCCGTATCAAATAAGACAAATGCAGAAATAGAAGCAACTAACAATGTACCCGTAATCACTTCATGGCTTGGATCCCGCTCAAGACCGGAAATACCGAAAACTCTACCGAGGGAGGAGCAGGAGCACTCTTCACCACCGGAGAGATCGCTGGGTGCCGCTTCCGGACAGCACGAGCAAAATGACCAGCTTGCTTGCAAGAGAAGCAAACAGATTGCCGGGTCCAACAGGGTGGCTGCAACAGAGGGCTTCGAACAAAAGGCCTTGCACTTGCACTTGCACTTGCCGGTGGTCGGTTTCCGCCATACCGTCTAAACCGGCCGGGCTGCTGAAAACCCGTGTTCGACCTACACTCTTAGCCCGAAAGGTAGGAGTGGGGTAGGGTGTAGGTCTCACAAACGACGGCATACGATCCACCAAACCGATCCTTGATCGCAGTGGCTTTTGCACACGAGCACTTTCCTTCTCTGTTTCTTCCAACTTCTTCGAGTTCTCGCACCACTTGAGCATAGCTCACTATAGGCCGGACCGTGAGGTAAGCTTTAATGGCAGTGGCGCAGTCCTTTGAAGAACTTCTTTGCTTTGGCGAGGTCATCCTTCGGAGAATCTGGAGCAAAGAAATGAAGCTCCTCGAACTTCGTTGGTACTCCAACACAGACAGAGATCCTTGAGTAAGAACCATGAACTCAGCTTCCTTCGCATCTTTCACCGCCTCGGGAAAGTAATTCATACAAAAAGCCTCTTTAAACAACTCCCAAGTTACAACTCCCGCATGCAAACCTTCCAAGACAAAGCCGAGTGGAGATCCACCATGCATCGCCTTCTTGTTGCAACTTCGCTCAAGAACAGAATCTTTCGAGCTCCGAGCATTGCGATGTCGGAAAGCCTTCTCCAACTCACGAAGCCACTTGTTAGGAAACAAGGGGTCCTTGGTAACTCCAAGGAAAGTGGGTACTTGCATCTTCGTAAAACTCTCCATCAAAGTAGTATGAGGAGTTCCAGCTAAACCTCCCGCATTCAGGATCGCGGCATGAGGATTCACATTAGCACCAGCTCGGGTCTCATTATGCGAGTCATGAAACCCACCAACATCCGGTTGAACCGAGCCGCTTGTCGCCGCATCATATTGCCCATAATATTGGCAATATCTCGGAAACTTCCAACATTCGGGGCACGTGTATCTCATGGGTACCCCGATCAACATTAGGTATCTCACCACCTCCATGAGGTATTTCACCACCTCCCCGAGGTATTTCACCACCTCCTTGACCACCGGATTCACCACGCCCACTTCTCGAGTAACCATTCTCGCAAAACCGAGAACATCAAAATACCGAATTTCAAGTTTCAACATAAACCACAAGTCCAAATGATTTGAAAACTTAAATCATGCTTAAATATATCCATATAGTCATCAAACAATAATCCATAAGGCAAAAATCACATTTTCCAAAAATTCAACAGAAATGAGGTCTCGTGACCATTGGTCGAGTGATTGGTCGATCGACCCGACCAATGAGTCGACCAATGAGTCGACCAATGCAGCATGTAATGCGAAAATTCGCATTATAAGCCTCATTTCCACATTCCAACCTCATTCTAACTTCTTCCAAAGGTGAGAGAGCTCTAGGGAAAGTCTCCAAAGGTTCTCACAAGTGTTCTTGAGGTGATTTGGTGCTTCAACAACAACACAACAACCCACAATCATCACAAACAAGGTAAATCTCTCATTCTTTCTTCCATTTTCATCTTCTCATGCTTGCATTTCAATCAAAACCATGCTTTGCTTGTATCCAATGCTAGAAATCATGCTTAGGAATGCTTAGAAACATATTCCCTAGGTTTTAAACACAATGCCATGCATAGACAACAAGTTTTAACATATTGGTGTTCATCTCGCAACGTTTTCATACCGAAATCGATATCTTTAGAAAAATTCCGTTTTCTCTCAAACCGCTTGAAATTTTCGCACGAGATCAAATGCTACATGCTCAAGATGACATTGTAAATAGGTCCATACAATTTGATTTAACCAATTTCAACTTTTCAAAAATCCAATTTTGACCTAAATTGCAAAATCCCCAAATTTCCTTCTTGCTGAATTTTCCGCTTTAATCCAAGTTTTCGATCGATCTTCATCAAACAAACATCATAGACATGAAATTCCAAGTATTGCGCACATGCTAGTATGTTCAAATCAAATTTCCCCCAAATTTGAAATTTTCTGAAAAATTACGAAAATACCCTTTTGGCTCAAATCTTAAGGTAGCACTAACCGGAATTGTCTCTTGTTTCGGATATCCACTATGCGGAGGGGAGGGCGAGGACGAGGTAGAGGTCGTGGTCGCATTGTAGGTGCTCTTAGGGGTAGAGGTCAGGTTCCTTCGGTAGCCTAGACAGGAGGTTAGGAGACCAGACATGTTTGACACACCCTCAGCCGAGTTCTTGTACGAGGCCTACTTCGGCCATCGCAATATCGAGATGGGACGTCTACTTCACTTACGCCAGCTCGTAGCCTTTAGGATTCGGCAGAGATTCGACACATTGTGCATGGACTCATCTCTTCACCGAGGATTTGCCGGTATACCCGGAACTAGTGAGGTTGTTCTTCAAAGCACCCTTACCTACACAGAGGAGGCTCGAGGCCAAGGACATCCACTTAGACTTGTCCCTAGGAGCAGTGGTCTTCCGGACTCGCATTCGCTTCTCCACCCGGACACCGGGCCGAGATCTTGCAGGTTCCTTACTATCCACAAGCAAGTGTGTGTGGATACCGCAGGAGCGGATCCGGACAGCCATCCGATGCCGTACGAGCTCGCGAGATATGCTCTACGCTATGGGATAGCCGTCGGTGCTTCACCCGTGGACCAGCGGACGGATGACGGATTCTCGCACGGATTATCGGTCGCATAGTCGGCCGAAACATTATGCCGAAAGCCGGACATCACCATCGGGTCACGTGATGGAGGCCTTAGTCATCTACCGCATCTACATGGGCTTCGAGATCGATCTCTCCTACATCATTCAGCAGGTCATGCCGGACTTAGTTCTCGCGGCCTAGCATGCGGAACCTTTGCTATGGGAGGCTACCGACCTTGATCTTCGGGCATTTCGGGGTGAGTTTCGAGGATACACCAATGGACACCGGTTCACGTGGATACTCTATTGGGACTCGGACCATTCGTCGATGAGACCGCAGCACCGGAGAGATCTCCCGGTCCGGAGGGTGAGGATGATGAGGAATCGAGGATGAGGATCAGGGGTCGAGGATGGAGGAGAGGATATCGGTCCCGATAGTGATGATCAGGCCGGAGATGATGCAGATATGCACGAGGCCGAGCTGCATCACGAGTTTCCTTCATCACACTTCGAGGCGGGTGGCCCTTCACATGCGCTCCCGGAGACTTCGGATCTTGGGGCACGGATGAGACCGATGACTTCCATGCTAGAGAGGATGGAGGTCGACAGAGCAGATGTATGAGAGGATGGAGTCACGACAGATAGGATAGAGCATCGGTGACTCGGCTAGCGGAGGAGTTCAGAGCATACAGAGATCGGAGAAGATCACCTAGATAGACTGTACCCTAGGATTTCCATTTATGCATTTCGGATGTAATCGTTGTAAAAACTTTTGAAATTAATGAAGTTCATTTTGACAATAGTATATAGACCGCATTAGTGACATTTGTTCAAGTATAATTATGGTATGTTATTCGGAAATGTTCGTTATGCCTCAAAGGTTAAGTTTCTAATTCAAGTGTTCTATTATTCACTTCTAAGAGTAGAAGAGTCATTTCGGATCAATGACTCAGAATGTTCGGTTATTGTCTTTTGTGGTTAGGATTTCCTCGAACCTTGGGCTCGATACCAACCACATCCTCCCAGCCGGCACCCTATCCGGCATACCCGAGAGTGTGATCCACAGCCCAAGATCGGTATCGAGTAATCAACCTCCCACATAAACAATAACATAATCATGAACAATCATAATAAAAGTGCGGAAGATAAACCATAGATCCAATAAGGAAAGAATGAATCATAAATAAATCGAATACTAGATATAATCGAGTGTCAAACAGATAAGTAAAGTGAGGCAAAAATCCCACTCTACAACCAGCGGAAAAGTAGCTCTAAAAGATAATAAACTAGACAAAATCTAATCCCAGTAGCAAGTACAATGGGTAACTAAATTGTTCTCCACTTTATAGACAACATCCTTATAAGTGTAAATCTCATAAATGGCACAAGGACGCTTCCACTCAATGGTCGGACTAAGCATCGTACGGAGCATAACCACTGCGGGATCTTCGGAGTAATTGTGGTAACCGCAATCACCTTCCCGGAGATATGCCTCTTCGCCTTGCGCTTCTTCATAGGAACCGTCATAGTACTCAGACTGCAGGATAGTCTAACAAACATTGTACAATAAAGGAATGAGTTTCAAAGAAACTCAAGAAGGCGTTAAATCCATAATAACATAAATGGCAAGATTTCGTAACAAACATAAATGCAATATGATATGAGACAAGCAATGAATGAACGAATCTAACTCTATATATGCTGGTCTCTATTGGTAGACATGCTTTAAGTCGTAGCACCGTACTTCTTTAGGAAGGTCTCAATCACTCATCATCAGTTGGTAATGGGTCCGGCATCCCTCGGGACATTCCATGGCTGGGGGTTAAGTCACCACTCTCTCACATCACCATTGGTCTAAGTACCGGCGCATGTCGTGGTAAAACCTAGCCAAATGCAAGTCTTCTACTTAGTTACATCAAGTCAGATCCGGATACGTCCATTCCTCGTCCCCGACGATCCTTTCCGGTATCCTTCACACTAGAGTCCTCATAGTCCCTGACTACGGACTCATCAACCCTATTGATCATCCACATATGGTAAACGTGAAGCTCTCACGTCCTCTCACGGGTTGGTTACCAGTCTTAAGCGCCCGTGAGCCCAAGTCTAACCATATGCAATCCTACTAATAAATGGCCCCCACAATGTGATTCCTGTCCTCTCACGGGTTGGTTACCGGTCTTGAGCGCCCATGAATCCCCATTGCTACCACGGGTCGTTGGTCTCAATACCCCTCCGATTAGGGTCGACATAACAGACATCCTAGCCAAACACTACTAGACAATCCTAGATATGTCATCCAACAGTTTAGGAAGGTGTCCATAGGGCATCTTCGGAAACATCCCATAATATTCCCGTAGTAGTCCATGGACAGAAGTGTCAAAAGGACACCTCTCCTTTCCAAACCATACTTAAGCATACACATGCATCAATTCAGATCATCACGTATATGGTAACTTCATATATGGAAAGAAATCAATAATTACAATCACTTTGTATATAATTGGTAAGTAAATCATACATGAATCAATTTAAGCAATGCTACTGTAATCAAGGTTATGCAACAGTAGTATATCGTTGTAAGAATCTAATTTAGGAAACATATCAATGATATTCAAATATAGAAACTAAATTCATGCTATCTATGTAATTAAGGAAATAACCATCCTTACCTTTTATAACTTGCAAAGGAATCCTAAGAAATCAAGTAAGATCTTGGCAAACTTGAGAAGAAGGTCCTAAACAAGTGTATACAACATATTAGGAAAGATCCCTAACAGAAAAGATACCAAAACATCCAACACAGACCAATTCTGGAGTTGCTGTACTCATTGGTGGAGTGGATTGGTCGACTGGTCCAGTCGACCAATCAGTCGACCAATGCAGAAAGCAGCCTAAAAAAAACAGAGTTTTAAGATATGAAATCCGAATTTGGTGGTTCAAAAGGGTACTAATCAAGGGGTAAACTACATCAGTAGTATTCTAACATATAGGGGACCTCAAAACACTAATCAAATCAAGACATCAAGATCCAAATTAGGAAACAAAAAGTTACCATAATTAGATCAACCATGGATCTTGATGAATTCGAAATAGAAAGCAAAGACAAGAACAATAGGAGGATGGATCATTGCTTCAGGTAAAGGTATCATGAAAACATACTTAGATCTTCAAGGAAATAGGCTTAAAAGCATAAATCTAAATAAGGAAACAAAACCTACCATATATGTAACTACCATGATTCATGAAGAACACATAGTATGGTAGAAGAGAACAACTAGAGATTGATAGATCATGGATCTTGAAAAGAAAACACAGCAATTAACTACTAACATGATCAATATAGAAGATCCAAGGAGATCAGAATTCAAATCAGAAGTTTAACAAAGATTAGATCATGGTTTGATCATGATTCCTTCAAAAGCTTGCAATGATCATGGTTAAGATCATTGTTCTAGCCTCTAATCCTTAGGATGATCATGAGAGACAAGTCCAGAGATGTTTGCAACAGAGAATGCAGCATCTCCTCTACTGTCTCAACTCAAAAAGGAAAGAAAATAAGAGATAGAGGAGAAGAAGAGAGTGTAGACATACCTTTTGATGAAAAGGAAGAGTTTCGACGAAGATCCGTCAAGAAAATCACCAAGGATGCAAGGGAGATGACTTGCAGAGGTCTTTGGTTCGTTCCAAAAAGTTTGGAGGCAGCAAATACGAAGTAGACTCGAGATTGGACTTAAATAGAGCAAGAAAAACCTAATTGCCAAAGACAGCACTCATTGGTCGAGTGGATTGGTCAACTGGTCCACGACCAATCAGCCACCAATGCCGAGAACAGGATGACCCGAAACAACAAGGGTTTCACATGTTTCCTAGTGAAACTTAAAAAAAAAGAGAAAACAAGTCCATCAACTAATCCGATCTTCATCAAGATTTAGTTTCCATAAATAGAACTTCATCATCAACTTTCATGGATTCAAAGCCAGACACCAAGTCCTCTACTGGGATGGCCAAAAGCTGACTTCTTACTTTACTTCGGGTCATCGGACCTACAAATAACAAGGTTTCCGGGTCAAGGTCAGGGCTGGGTTTTACATTATTAATCTGAACATAGTGCTTGTTAATTTGTAAGGCACCATTAAAGCTTAAAATAAAGTTTAGTCCTATTAGGAGGTTATCCCACGGAGTTGGTCTTGGACAAACTTTACCCATCCGGAACCACATCGACTTTGGCCACAATTAGTTTTGAAACTAATTAATGGATTTTTCAGCATCTTATCTATTGTATGGGGTATACCATCTATTCCTCTAATGATAGTGGGTGGTATATCTACTAAAAACTTAGGATCATTGAACCATTTAGGGTTCAATGTACTAATTGTACAACCCGTATCTATTATTCCGGTTAAAGAAACTATCTTAGTACCAACTTTGACTTGACATTCTACCTCAATAGATTTCAAATCATCTTTTGTTTGGCAAAGGGGTATTTGTACTTCTTCGAAAATCTGAGCTGAGGTGCTTGGTAGAACCAAAACCTCCTCTCCTCTTAATTTTAGGACCAATACCATAATTTGGTATAATTATGATGTGGGCAATCTTTTCTCCTTCGGAGATAACTATCTCTTTGTCATTGTGGTTCATCATACAAATCTTTATGGAATCTGTATAATCTGCATCTAACACACCTCCAAGGATTTGCAAACCTTGTGATGCGTAATAAGATCTATCTTTGACTATCATTCCGAACTTATTACTGATTGTATAAGTAACGAACGTATCAATGATAGTTAGCTTTTGAGACTCAAGGATACAATCATATGGGATAAATATGTCGTACCCTAAACTGTATTTTGTAGATTTCCGAGGGTGCAAAGCTACCTCTGAAAACCATTTAATATATGGGTCTGGATCACTATCTATCTTAGCATTGAGAAGTGCCAGTTCATCTTGTAATAATTCTATCTTAGTAGAATCTCTTTTTTCTTGCAATTCTGGGATAGTAATTTTACTTTCCCTTTCTTCAACAAGAATTACTGATTTATCTAGACAGAATGCACATCTTTCATCAAGACAATTTCTGCACTGGTATCTTAAATCTAATCCAGGGTATTTTCTACAACCTGAACAAGCTATATGGTATCTTCCACCTTTGTGTTTCCAAAGATGCTTATCTTTCTCGCACTGGGTTTTAACCATTCTAATATACAAATCTGTAGGGTTAACCAACTGGTTAATCAAATCTGGGTATGGTTCAGTATCTTCTTCTTGGATATCTGGTATTTCTACTGATATATCACTATAAACTGATTCTTGGTCTGACATTTCTTGATCTACTGCAATCAAGCATTCATTGGTATTTTGTACCACCATTGCTCTTTTGCTATCTGTATTGACTAATTTGGGACATTCTTTTACTAGATGACTGGTATCTCCACAATTATAACATGCCAATCTAGTCTTATAATTCCTATTTGGTTTATATCTCCTAGCATGTTTCTGGGGATCTAAGAAGGGCTTCCTCCTAGTGGATCTTCTTAAATACCAATTTCTCCTTTCCTGGTAGGATCTTTTTTTAGGTCTTTCATAATAACCTATCTGAGGTTTCCTAGGTGCTTGGATGTATCTAGGTTTTCTCCTTGGTTTGTGATCTTGATTTCTTTCACCAAATGCTTGTGTGGTGAAAATATCTTTACAAAATCCAAAATCTGTACTTTGAAACTGTCTTTGTATCTGTATAAAAGTACATTCTTCAACTAATTTTGTAATTATATGTGTGATTCGTATACACACATTATCTTTTGCAGGGTCACCTTCTACTGGGATCCAGCTATCTTTAATTTTTGTTCCAAGGGGTCCTGGTAACTTCTTAAATAACTTGTCCATTATCTCCTTAGTAAAAATATTACCACTTATACTAGTATAATAGTAATACAACTTAAGGAATGGTTTTATGTATCTGTAACTCTGAAGGCTTAACTGTTCAAGATTAGTTAAAGCCATAGCTTGAACCTTTGTTTGTGCACTATTGGGATCTTGTCCAAGACATAACATATGAATAAAACTTGTAAAATTATAGGGATTTACTCCTAGACTTACAAGTCCAAGATATGATTTGTGGGTATTCTGTTTTATACCTTTCCCAATTAGCTTTCATGGATTCCCCTAAAAAGGTTTCCAAATATCTCGTACATCTCTCTCGCCGTCCAATTACTAGTTTCTTTAAAGAATTCGTTAACGACATTTTGTTTCCAGGACATCTATGACACTTGTCCCACCTTTGAGGATCATGGTGTCCTAGGTTCAATAATCTTCCCTGTTCTCGTGATAGTATCTAATCCTAATCTAACTGGAGGCTCTACAGGCATTTCTCTTCCTCGAGGCCTGATTATATCTCCTGGTCCAATTTGTTCAACATCATAATCTAATTTTTCTATCTTTAATCTAGGTCTGTCTCCAAACCTCATATCTGAATTACCTGGTCCATATGGCTTACTAGGGTCATATGGAGCTCCTTGCATGTTCATTCCTACAAAATTTTCTTTGTCTAATTCTTCCCCAACATCTTCCAAATCAGAAGGAATCTGATTCAAGTCTTCATCCTGCTTATCCATTCTAATTCTTATGCTGTCATTGGTCGATTCAGGGATTGACCTTATCTCATCTTTTTCGGTAGGCTCATCATCTATTTTTGCCAAAAATTTGGATTCAATCTCAGCAGCTTCTGTATGGGTATTATCTTCAAATATGATTCCTCGTCTTCTGAGAACATCTTCTGCCATCAACCTCATTCTTTCATCTCCTCTTTTTATAGCTCTTTCTCTAATTTCACAGAGTTTTCTGGTTTCTCTGTCCATCAAAGTCTACTCAAATTCTGATCTTATGCTACTACTATCTTCATCTCTCCTATCTGTAGATACTCTTTGTTGAGTTTCTAAATAATTATGGAATCTAAGCAAAGTATTACCTTGCGAATCTTGGTATAAGGTATTCTCTGTTGGAGTAATTACCTTATTATCCTTTTGGTGGATGAGTTGTGTGATATCCCATTCTAATCCTGCCAATCTTATCGGGTCAATCATGGCTGGTTTTTGTAAAGCTATATGTTTTGATGCTATTCCTTGGATAACATCGTCTATTTGCACATTAAACTTGATTGTAGAATTATTGGAGGTTTTCCCCATAAATCCTACGCATGCCAAAAGGTTATGTCCAACGTAACTCTCATAGCTTTTTGTCATAATCTTTAATCTTATCTGACGAGCATCCTTTATATCTTTCATAAAATCTGGAGCAATATAGAACAATCCTATATTGTTATTCATATCTACTTCTGTAACAGCTATAATCGATTCTGTGGGATTTTGCCATCCGTCATCTGTCAGGGCTACCAACACTTTGGTACCTAAATTCTTTCTTGTTAGTCCTTTGATGCCAATAACTATAACACCAAGGTGTAACAAATTCATTCTTTTGTTTATCCTTAACTTACCCAAGGTTTCATCTGACAAGACTTGGATCACTCCGGTCTGTCTTGCAGTAACATTCATGGGCTGTTCTTGATAAGCTCTTACTAAGCCAGTATCTTTAAGAAAACCATTACGAGCATATAATGCTTCTGGTTTTAACAAACTTAATCTATTATTTCTAAAGTTTTCTATGTTTTGATCTATATCTATTATTTATTCTAATGCAAGATTTTGACTACTAGAAGGCTTAAATCTTCTGAAAATTCTTCCTATGGTAGACTCAGAACTGTTTGAACCACTTGATTCATATCCACCTGATCTATTTACAGAATTGGATCTTCTAGTAAATGGTCTAATACTCATTTTGAAAAATATGGACCAAATTTGAATGTCTTATCCTGGGAATACTTAATGAAGTCTCCTTTGGGTTTTACAATATTCTCAGTAACCTTTAACCTATCCAAGGACGAATTCAAGTTGTCAATTTCAGCACTTGAAACAGTACTTGGTTGGCTAATCTTGGATTCTATCCTATCAAGCTTTTCCATGATAGTCTTGAGCATCTCTAGTTCAATATTATTCTAAACTATGATAACTGTATCTGGAACTCCTGGAGCTTTGTATTTGGTTATTCCTACATTTTCTTCTGGTAGGTCTCCCCAATATAATTCTTTCAATCTTTCTTTGGTTCTCATATAGTCTATACTGCAAGATAAACTCATATTCTAAATAATTTTTTGGTTAAACTTTCAAGGTTATCTATCTTTGTATCTATTAAGGACATTCTCTTTCTAAACTCTTCTGAATCTTGTTGCCTTTGGAGGCTTATCTTTTGGGCTTCAACTTCTAAATTTTCTAGATTTGCTAGAGTCTGTCTTTCTATATCTTTAGGTTCTTTTAACCTTAATTGGTGGATTAACTCTCGTATTTCATCTTTGGAGGGAATCTTAGATAAATCAATGTTGAGGATTATTTTTCTATAATCTTCAATCTTATGATTTATGTAATCTAGATTTTTAAGAATCTGGGTGTTATCTTTTCCTAAATCAAGAGTCTGATTTATCTGTTTTAATATCTTATTTTTATCTCCTATGATATCGGCTATCCTATCTATAGTGTTTTGGATTTTACTCCAATTATCTTCTAGACTTATACTCATGCTTATAACTAAATCCATGAGAGAATTAATTATTTCATGGGTATCATCTAAATCTTCCAGATGCAGCCTATGCCTGAAGTGAATAGACTGAAAATAACATTTGATCTTATATCTATTTATAGTAGTGGTAATCTGTCCTATCTTATCCGAAACTTCGAAACCAAGATAATCTAATCTTTTTAAATCAATCATAATTGTACCAATTTTCGGTATCTATAATTTCATTATCTTCTCCATATTCCAAGGGATAATAATCTGAACCTTCTTCACTGAAATAAAAATCTTCACGACTTATTTCATGTTTAAAACATATCTCATCAGCAATCTCTTCTAATATCTTTAACATAGGAAACTGTTTTAGCATGACAATAATTATGAAAGAAATAGGATCAATCATTTCTTCCAAATAAATGTCCTAGACATCTTTCAGGAGTTGGTAAGTTATACTTCCATCCTGCAGATATATATCTTTTTACGTAAGGATCTAAATCAAAATGAATATTTTGATAATTATCTAGACATTTCTCAAAAATGATATCTTTTACTTCATTAGGAAGCTGATGTAAATCTGATTCTTTGTTGTAAACTATAAATCTAACAAAAGACTTATAATAATCTTTCATAAAAGTTGTCTATAAGCCAAATTCACCATAAATGGCTAATCTATCTATCAGCATGAAAAACATCTGATAAATGTAATACATTAAAGAAACTAAGGGCTTGTTTCATGTCATAATTATGCAATGCAAAACTACTACTTACACAGTCACAGAGAAAGTAACTGCTCTGATACCACTAATAGGGGGTAGGAGGTATTCCAGAAAGTTTTAAGTTCGCTGGGTCGAACTATGCAAAGCTATATGCAAATATGACCTATACTCTCAGAGTATTTTGACCAGTATATCTGAGACAAACAGACGCAGGACACAAGGCCTACAGGGCTCCTGCATACTTACATCGTACCCACCGAGACTTATAGCCAAGCTCGCTCTGGAAGTGGCACTGCAAAGCAGGGATGCTTTCTGCATTTCCTTTTGGGCCAAGGGATACATTTCTGTCTGCTTTCAATCAGATCTCAACTCTTATTGAGTTCTATATGAGTTGATGCAAAGTCTAAATGATATGCAAAGTCAAGTGTGAAATTTTTAATTTTCAAGGAGTAACCCAACCAAATTAATGGTACTTGTCTCCTTAGGTCAAGAGAGGCTTCCATAAACAGACTCATCTGGCACCTCTACAACCTCGCCGGCATAACGGGACTTACACTTACTGCCCTATATATATATATATATATGTTAATTTACGATTATAGAATTTCAACTATCAATGGAAATTTAAATCTTGTTTAGAATTTCAACTATCAATTTTATTATACCTAATCATAATCATTTAATTTTATTTTTGAATCCCTAAACTTTCTCATAAAGTTTCCATTCCTATTAATAGCAATTTTAATTTTAAGTTTTATTAGTTGGATGTTTAAATATGTTTTAAAATTTATGCCATTAATATTATTATTTCTAATCATGATCATTGATTTTTTTAAAATTAATTTATGATAAATCACGATTTGGGGTTTTGTCAATGTTGCGTCTAGAACTTCTTCGAGGGCCGGATACTGAGATGACCACCTTAAGAGCTCTTCAGCCAAGTTGGAATAGTTTAGATGCCTGCACTCACAAAGAAAACAAGAACGGATCGGCCAAGTTTTGGCCGGGGAACCGCCTCCAACGCCCAAGTCAGCCTAGGTAACAATAAGAATTCTTGATAGAGTTCTCAAGACGTAATGAATAACTAGTAAGATGAATCTCATACCTTTCTCCATGTAGGATGTGGGTTTATATAGAAGATACTTGGAGGCGGCGCTTCCTCGGATCTCGCACAGTTAGTTGAAGAGTGGGTGAGATATCTTCGGAATAGTGACTCCTTCTTTGGCGGGCCAAATAGAGCCATTACTTGCTAGTTTATCTCCCCAATTCTCGAAACGGATATGTTGAGTAGTTATTTGTAACTAACTCTTTTGACATAGTCAAGAAGGTCTTCTGGGACTTGCTTCAAGCATGGCTCTCCAGAGAAGAGTACGCAACTTCCCAAGTGGGGGTGTGTATCTCTCCCGAGGAGGTCCTTTGGGACCTTATGAGGGAAGGGATACACCAGCCCGAGTGGGGGTGTGTATCTCTCCCGAGGAGGTCCTTCGGGACCTTAGGAGGGAAGTAATACACCAGCCCGAGTGGGGGTGTGTATCTCTCCCGAGGGGGTTCTGCGGGTCCTTAGGAGGGAAGGGATACACCAGCCTGAGTGGGGTGTGCATCTCTCCCCCCGAGGGGGTCCCTCGGGATTCATGCTCTCCACAACAGAGCCCCCCATTCCGTGCGATTGACTTCTCGGACGTATGGAATGTTATTCTCATGCTTCTTCGAAAGTCTTCTCTTTTTGAAGAAATCCAATGCGTCGTCTTGAATGATAGTCATCATTTTTCTAAAGTCTTGTTAAAAGCTGTGGTTTTAACTCCCAATTATTGCATTAATTCTCCTTTATTGCAACTTCTGATATGCCAACGGTTATGTAATCCTAGCCGTTGAGATACCCGATCATGGGCCATTCGATTGAGATCTTGAGCCTTCTCAATCTCAACCGTTGTGTTAGTTCACCATCGGTCGTTGGATCGTGACCTTTCATATACTTGATCTTAACCGTTGCCTTATTTGATTTATAACCGTTGGATAGTGTCTTTTCATTTCCTCCTCCTCACTATAAGTAGAGGTTTAACCTCATTTTCATCCTTTTGCTTGCAATCACTTTCTCTCTGAGGTCCTTTTCACTGCGTCGCTAGCTTCATTTTTCTCTTCAATCCTTCATCCAGTAAGTTTCTTCTAACTTTTCTCCATTTCTTTTACCATTTCTGTAATTCATGGATAAGTTGAAAAAAGGCAAGGGATTAGCCCGAGCCACTTCCCGAATGGTGGTCCCGACCACTAAAGTTTCAAGTCCCGAGGCTTCTTCCCGAACTCAATCTATGTTTTATTCTAGAACGATGATCTCCTTGAATATGCTGACTCTCAAGACGTTGTGAGAGCAGTGGCCGACTTAGCTAGGGATGACCCTATTAACCAAGAACCCCTGTGCTCCAACTTTGGGCCTGACTTAGTCAATTTTGAGCTCTCTGTGAATTCTTCTCCTGAGCAAGAAGTTGACAGAGTTAGTCAACCTCTTCCTGCTCAACTTCGAATTGTCGTCAGAGGCATTCTTCGCCTCATCCACCCCTTTCTCGTCCTCAAGATTCCAGGAATCGCTGGCCACCATTTCTTCATGCTGAGTTGCTTTCAAAAGAGGAAATTCTTGAGGAAAGGAGCAAACCAAAAACCCCTTCCCACATTGACTATGACCTTAAGCTCTCGGGTCCCGAATTCTATCCCGGTGATCTTAAGCAGCTCCATCTTAAATGTTTGAGATATTTCTGTGAAATTCCCAAGGATTATTCCTTCCTCCTCCCATCTGCGTCCAGTCGGGTTGGAGAGCCCCCTGAGGAGGCCTTTTGCCTCTACTTTGATGCTTTCTTGGGTGGTCTGCGTCTTCCCGAAGAAGCGGCCTTAGAAAAGATTATCCAGGTTGAAGGAGATTCAGCCGTAGTTCATGGATACTCACCTGAGTATCCTTCTATCCTACAGTTGTGGGGTCTCTCTCTGGGTGAGCCCCCTATTCTTTGACGCTCTTCAATTTTACCGATTTTCTTATCTTGTTTCTTCAAATCTCCTTTGTTTGTTATCGCAGTGACTAACAAGTTGGATATCGATGCTCTTCGTGCTATTGCGAGTGGGAATACCAATGAAGCCTTTGCTTGAAAGCCAGCGAAGAAGAGTGCAGTCAAAGAAACCGGTCCCGTTATTCAAGCTCTCAGTGCTCCCGACTTGTCCAAACCCTTTGGTTACTTGAAGAAAGGTTCAAGGAAAAGTTCCTCTGCTAGTCTTGGAGGGGGTCCTCCTGAGGTTTGTATTCCTCAGGCCTTCCTATCCAGCCGCTCGGGCAAACCAAACAAGACACCGAGAGGTGCCGAGGATACTCCCGAGGAGCGTGACTGTAACACCCCGTATTTCTAACCAAGGATCCTTATTTGTAGGTCCGAGAACCCGAAGGTCTAGTCGGGTAAATTTGTGGAGTGTTCGGATAGAAGTCCATGATCCATACCCTGAACCCATGGATCTAGATTCTCTGATTGAAGAGCCTGCCTTGCTTGTTAGTTGGACTTCTGGAAGGCAAGTGATGTCTGGAGATGTCCAGAATGAAGGTAAGATCTCCCCCATCTCTTCTTTAGGGCTAGGTTGTACTTGGACATCAACCCCCTGGCAAAAGCACCCTTGTATAGCAAAATACATGGGGGCAGTTGCTAGTGGCGGTCGATTGAACCAAGCAACCGCCTGGTTTTGGTTGTGGGGTTTTGTCCTATTTTGCCCTCTGACTTCTATAAATAGCAACCCTCGCCTAATTTACGAATAATTTATTCGTGGTTACCGTTTTTGGAGGTTAGACGGCTGCGGAGAAGTGCCGCAAGCAGATATGAAGTGTTGTTGGAGTCCTAGAAGGTTCTACTGACTTCCATAGTTGATCTGGTGGAGGTAAGTGATACCCTGTTCACTTATGTTTCACCACTTGCTATGATTAAAGTAGATTAGTATTCATCTTTGGTTGTTCTTGATCTTTCCATTGCATTGTCTATTCTTTTGATGATCTTGGTTAGATCAGATCCGAAAACGAAACCCTGCTTTCATAAAAAGGGCTAATTTGATCAAGGGAAGGTCTCTGGATAATCCAATTATGATGATTGTTAGGTTTCCTTTCACCCATTGGCTATAGGAGTGTTAGATTCGAGATTCAGACTATGATCACTCGAAATCCGGATTGAAAACGGATGATCAAAAGCTTGAGTTTCGGATTTGAAACTTGCTGTTTTTGGGGCGGTCACTAGTGGTGGTCGCTCAACTTAAGCAACTGGCCCAAGCAACCGGCTGGTACACAGTGACCAAATGGCTTTTGGTTTTGATCCGATTTGATTCAATTGACTTATACCTTATTGTAACCCTGTGTATAGGTGTCCTCTGTTTGAAGAGAAAGTTTTATAATTGTTTACGGGTTTCTTTTTACGGATGAATTCCTTATATGCAGGTAAGGGCATACAATCCTATCTTTATGAATAGACTTGAACATGGTAGTCCAGTGTCTGTTAGTATTAACCATTCATTTTATACGCTGCTGTAATCATGTTTCACATGTTGATCTTGTTATATTACTGTTGTTTATCTTATTTATATATACACTTTGTTGGTTATGAATGTGATACATTGATGATGGTTAGTATGTGGTTCTAATGGATGAGGTATTCCTTTGGGATATCTTAGCTTGGGATATCAGAAGGCTGTGGTATGGGACACATGCCTGTTGATGTCTCTAGCACTGTCATAACTATTGGATGACATTCTTAGGTAGAGTCTAGAGTTGCATGGCTAGGTACCCCACATGCTACTACCCTTTCGGTAGGGGGATTGAAACCGGATGACCCGTGATGACAATGATGTGACGTTGGTCCACTGTTAGTCATATAAATGGTAGGGTTGCATATGTTAGGGTTGTGCTCATGGACATCTAAGGAACGGACCGGGTGTCTTGAGGAGTCATTAGAGCATTCCGCCCCAACAATATGTGGATGACCATAGGGTTATGGAATGAAGTCCAATAGCGGTAGCCAGTCCGTGAGGATTCTCATTCCTAGGTTGCGAAGGATACTGAACCGAGTTGGTTGGTGCCATAGGGGATGTATCTGGACTTCATGTAGACATGTTACCTGTATGACCTTGCATTGGATTAGAAACCCCGACATGCGCTAGTACTCATTGCCAATGGTCGTGGTGAGAGAGTGTTGACTTAACCCCAACAATGGTTTGAGAGCCAGGTGTGGACTTTCCATTTTACCCAGGATCCCTACAGAGGTAACTAGTCCCTGCCGGATCAGAGTGACTAGACCTACCCAGAGGAGGGCTGGTGTTATATCTTAAAGCATGTCAAATGTTAGAGACTTGCACGGTTAGATCTAGCAGCATTCATACTTTGCACTCATACATATCATATATGCATTTATGATTTGTTGGACATATGGATGGGAATTGTAATTGTTCTTACTGAGTTCTCCAGAACTCACTCTTTTATTTGTATATGTTTTATTAGTTTGCGCAGATGGAGGAAATGTGTCGGAAGATGGATTGGTTTCCTACGAAGGAACCTTCCTGTATGAAGAAGATGTGGCACCGACAATGGGAAATGGAGATAGCCTGTGCGGGAGCTCTTGTGAGTGCATGGAATGCGCTTATCGCACCCATTGATGGGCAAGAGAAGAAAAATGGTTAGACAGTTCGCTCAACGAATGGAGAAGAACTGGAGGACCCCCTTTCTAGAGATTCATGGAAAACATTATTTAACCTTAGAAAAGGAAACTGGAAAGAAAATAATTTAACTCTTTTTGATTTCTTCTGCTGAAATTGTATTCATTTTGATTTATTATTCTTTCATTGATTATTTTATTGGAGTATTTGGACTCTTGTAATCATTTAATTCATTAATTGAACTATTATTGCTTTTGATTGTCTTTTTTTGTATTTATTATTGTTGATAGACTAAAACCGTAGATCCTGTGACGGATCACTCCCACGGGTTGTCGGGCGAGTAACCGAGACCGCCGGGTGGGGTGTGACAGAGTAGTGTCAGAGCCATGGTTTTATGAAGTCAATAATACTTAATACTAGTGTTAGATGAACAATTTGAGTCATAGATCCAGAAGTGACTCAAAAGAACTAGAGTGAATAATAGAACATCTTTCGTTTGAAACAAACTAAGAAACTAAGTGAATCTTTCTTTTGCATAACTTACTATAAGTCAAGTGAAACACATTCTCACATTATGAACATCAAAGAAAGTGCATCAGAGATAATAATATAAATGCAACAAACATAACTGTACTTCATTAAAAAGATAATGCTTTACATAATTTGGAGCGTACTCTACGCTTTACAAAATGATAGGGAATGAACATGTGCTGAATAAAAAAAAAAAAAAACTACAATAAACATATCTAAACCCTAAAGTCAGTCTGTACTGAATCAAAAAGGATAAAAGCCTAAGTCTACTACTACTGCTGTGGTGGTGGTGGTGGTGCTAGTCTCATCTGGCGGAGTATATTGAGGCACTCTGCTATCTGGCCCCTCATCATTGCCTGCCCCTGCTCGAACTGGTCCATCCGAGTGAATAGACCTCTAGCCCAAGGTGGTGTGACCTCCGAAGTATCCTGAGTCCCGGATGTGCCCCCTGTCTCAAACTGAGAAAGTGGTGGTGAGTCTGCATGATCAGCATGATCAGCCTCTACATCCATGTCCTTTGGCTCGGCTGGCATCTCTGGTGAGTTTGGTCAGCCCAGTAAGTGCATCTGAGCGACCAATCTGTGACCTATCGTGCCGCCATGTCCGACCGGAATAACCTCCTCTCCCTCGAAGTCGACCCCGAAGTGCTCGAAGATCCGTGTCAGAAGTCGCTCGTATCCAAGGTTCGCTCCCCTCGGATATGTCACTCGATAGATAATGGCATTCTGGATTATGTATGCCAAGTCTATTTGGTAGCGGGTGTACACGGAGAAGGTCATCATAGCCTGCATAAGTGAAATCTCACTCTGATGACCTGCCTTAAGCAGTAGGTTCCGTGCTATGATCCATGAGATGAGCCGGCATGAGGGAAGTAGCTCAACCACTGACTCTACCCCACTGCACTCCTGCATGCAAATGCTTGAGTAGATGAGAGCTCTCTCCTCCCAGTGGATGACATCATCTGACTCTGGCCTCGGCTCGAACCATCTCCTGTCGCTGTGGATGTATGGCACGTCAAGGATGTGAGCCAGCTCCTCAGTGGTGAAGCATATGTCTGTAGTCTTCACCCGGCTCTCTATCACTAGCCTAGTGTCATGCTCTCCCACTCTCTCCCTATGGAAGGTTAGGTTGCTGTAGAATAACCTGACTAGCTTTGGATAGGCATCCTCGTTCAAGAACAAGGTACCTCTCTAGCCCACTGCCGCAAACCTGTCCTCGATCTGGAACTGCTCTAACTTTGAAGTCAGTACCGGTCGACCATACTCAATCAGACGCTGACTAAAGTGGCCAAAGTACAGCTCCTGTGCCTCCGGTGACCTGAAGTAGTCTGGATGGATTGGGTCATGTGCGTCACCTCTACCTGGACCACGACCTCGGCTGCGAATCGGTACTCTCCTACCTCTGCGAGCAGCCATCTAGTGTGAAAAATATGTCTTTAGGCGAAAAAGATGCAAAATGAGAGTTATGACATGTCCAGTAATTACCTGTTAGTGTAAAAATGCATGGTGAATAGTAGATCTATGCCTATACATGTTTTGGGAAGAAAAAGAAACTTTTTGCATCAAAGAAAACCTAGAAATAGTTGCACATTGTAGTTTCTTACATGCAAACCATGGAAATGAAGGGTTTTGTGAGAAGATTACCTGTGTAGCGTGTAGAAGTTGCGTGGGAAGTAGATCTGAAGCCAACAGAGTCTCCAAAATACTTTCCTAGGCCAAAGCACGAAATCCCCGGAGCCCAAAGTCTGATTTGAGAAGTGTAGAAGTGAAATGAGACCCAAAACCGAATTTGTAGCATTTCTGTCGCGCGAATTTTGGGGCGGTCGCTACTGGCGGTCGATTGACTTAAGCAACCGGCCTAGTTGCTGTTGCCCAAAATTTTGGATTTTGGCTCTGTTTTGATTCTTTTTGGAATTTGTGCTTATTGTTGCCTCAATTTATGAATGTTGGCATTGTTGTGAAGTTGTTTTGACTTGAAGAATCTTTTCTGGATTTGATCATATAGTGTTGCTAATTTCTGGAGTTCTTTTCGCAGAATGGTTCAATTAAGGAATCGTGCTATACTTAATGGTCAAGAAGGTGAAGATGGTCGGGAAGATCAGAACCGTGTTGAGATACCTGTCGGAAACACTGGAACTGAGCCCCCGAGAGTTGAAATTCCTCTTCTTGGTGGAAATCCTCCACAAGCACCACAAGTAATCTCTATTCAGGATGTGATGAACATTTTGGGAAACATGTTGCATCAGCAGCAGAATCAGTTTACTACTATGATGCAAGGTTTCGTGACTACTCAATAGAATGCCCAAGCAGCTCTTAATCCTAATGGAACTGGTACTTCTGCAGCCGGTACTTCTGTGGACGGTTTTGCCCCTGGACCTCATGCAAGACTGATGGAGCATTTCTTGAAGCTTCAGATCCTTGCTTTACTTGGTATTTCGTCGGATACATTGTTCCCTAACAAGTAGATCCGAGAGATAGAAAAAGATTTTCACAACCTCCATTGCAATGAAGCTCAGAAGATTCTGTGTGCAGAACAAAGACTGCAGCATGAAGTTGATGCAAGGTGGAATGCTACCAGACCTATTTTGGAAGCTTTGCACCCGGTTCTTACTTGGGAAATTTTCAAGGAAGCATTTTGCAAGAATTACTTTCCTGAGTCTGTGAGAGATGCTAAAGAAGCTGAGTTTATGGCACTCACACAAGGACCTAGTTCTTTCTTGGAGTATCAAAAGAAGTTTGAAGAATTGTTTTACTTTGCCCCCTACAACATTCAAAGGTGATAGAGAGAAGGCAAAGAAGTTCCTCAGAGGTTTGAGGCCGTCACTGAAAACGTATCTGGCGATTCATCCGATTGTGGACTATGCTGAGATGGTTCAGAATGTGAAGAAGGTAGAAGATAATGAAAGAGAGAATTATTTGCTCCAGCGTTCTGTTGCGAACATGAATCATTTGGTTGACCGTAACCGGAGATTCTCTAGGCCTGCTCCTTATTCTGCCCATTCATTTCAACCTAGAGGAGCTAGTCCCAGTTTTAGCTCTACCTCGAGCTATGGTTCTAGCAGTGCACCGGTGGGTCCTTTTTGCAGGTAGTTAGGGTATTGGACCGATCTATGCTAACCCCTGTCCAGTGGTTAATAACCAGAGACCTACATATCCTTCTTCAGCAGCTCCTGTGGGTAGTAGGGATTTGACTTGCTTTAATTGTGGAAAGCTGGGTCATTATTCTCGTAACTGCACTCAGAAGCCGAATCCTCAGATGTCAGCTTTGAAGCCTGCTTCGAATGTTGCCTCTGGGAAAGTGTTCAGTGTGGTTGGTTTAGAATCTGAGATAAATCACGATGTTGTGACAGGTATTATTTCAGTATCATCTATCTCTGCTTTCGTACTATTTGATACTGGTGCATCTCATTCATTAATAGCATCTTCTTTTGTGAGTCGTATTCCTGTTACAATTGTGAAGTTGGAAAGAGGACTAGTTATTAGTACTCCTACCAGATTTGTTGTTATATTAGATGAAGTGGTTGAGTCCTGTTCAGTTGTTATTGCTGGTAGAACCCTAGAAGCCCGTTTGATCAAGTTGGATATGTCTGATTTTGATGTGATACTTGGAATGGATTGGTTATCTAAGTATGGCGCAGTTATCCTTTGTTCTTTAAGGAAGGTACTATTTCATTCTAAAGATGATAGTCCGTTTGAGTATCAAGGTAGTCAAGGGAAGTTGAGCAAGAAGATAGTGGCTGCGACTATGAAAGTCAGGCAGTGGACCAAAGATGTTGGACTTCTTTCGTCTTCTGTGGATGTCTTGGAAGGTGTGAAACAGTTGTCTGAAATTGAAGTTGTTAAGGACTTTCCTGATGTTTTCCCTGATGATTTGTCTGGTTTGCCTCCAGAGAGGGAGTTAGAGTTTTCAATTGATCTAATTCCTGGAGCAGCCCTTGTGTCAAAAGCTGCGTATCGGATGGCTCCGACTGAGTTGAAGAAACTTCAGACTCAGTTAAATGATTTGACAAGCAAAGGGTTTATCCAACCTAGTGTTTCGCCTTGGGGAGCCCTGGTGTTGTTTGTGAAGAAGAAGGACGTATGCGAATGTGGATAGACTATCAGGAATTGAACAAGTTGACAATTAAAAATAAATATCCTCTTCCTAGGATCGACAACTTGTTTGATCAGTTGAAAGGTACCTCTGTGTTCTCGAAGATTGATTTGAGATCTAGGTACAATTAGTGGCGGTTTCATACGTATTGGCACTAAGTAGAACACAGTTAGTGGTGGATTATTATATTCTGCCACTAAATATCAGAATTAGTGGCAGGTTTAGTATGTTCTGCCACTAAATATGACACTATCAGTGGCGGTTTTTCACTTACCACCACTAAATAGGCTTAAATTAATTTCCCTCCCCAACTTTGCAAAAACGATTAGTGGCGGTATTATCTACCAGTGATTATTCATACTATTAATGGTGGTTGTTTTTTTCGCCGGTGTATATTCATATGATTAGTGCCACTATTTGCAAGTTACATGTCTGGTACCAAAAAATGCCACCATTAAATGGTTGCGGTGCCTTTGGTGGCAGATTTGTGGCTATTTAAAAAACCGCCACCAATCAAATGGTGACAAATTTTGGCACTTTTAGTGGCGGAAAAAACCGTCACTAATAGCGATTTTTTTGTAGTGACATTGGATCATTTTAATCACTATACTTCGCAGTATATCATATATGCATACTCCCAACCAACCAAACACCTCGTAATGGAATATTTTCCGTCATGGACACTTGAAAACCAAGCGCATCAATCTCGGCCCTGAAAATCGAGTCTTCATCCATGTCTTTCTAATAACCATTAGATTTGCACCATTCAATCTTTAAAATTACACATTCCTCCTTGAGACATAAAATTTCCTTCAAAGAGACTCCAAAACTCTTTAAAAAATTATTTTTGACTTGAATATAGATAACATCACAGAGAGAAAATTTTATCAGATGTCTACACTGCCCATATTTGCTTCTATATCACACACTCTCATAAGAAACATCATAATTCCTCGTTTGATATTAGAGTCATAATCTGAAAAATGCGTTGGAAAGAAGACTTCACGAACTACTTTTTTTCTTCTCTTTTCCAGTAGAAGATGAACCCAAAAACAATTGCATAATGTTATGATCATGGTGGGCCAGGGGTAATTTAGTAGTAGTTGAATGTGATTATCTTTAACATGGGTAATTTAGTAGTAGTTGTATGTGATTATTTTTAATGTTGGCTTAGTAGATATCTATAAATTGTTAAATAGTAAGTTGTAACCACTTTGTGTAGTTATTCTCCTTTATTTAAGGAGATGGTTGAACGAAGGAGTTACCTTTTTCTTTTATTATTATTATTTTTATTATTTTTATTTTTTTAACTCAAATTACAATTTGATTGTAGAGGAGGATGCCTCAATCCATCCAAGTTCCCTGAAACTAATTATGCTCTCTCAGGATAGGTACCCAAAGAAAGAATTCACCTTCATACATACCAACTTGGTATTAGAGCCTGACTATGGATCAATGAGCTGAAAAATTAGAAGGTGAGTTAAGCTCTCTGAATGAAGTGCAACAACAAATACTCACCAAAATCAATGAATTGTTCCAACGTTTACCTTCATCCTATAATAATGCGGGACCCGAAGTTGGAGAGGATTTAAGGCCTTCATCTAATGAAAAATATTCCCATTCCAATTCATCACATCAATCCAGAACACCTAAACTTGTTAAGCTTGAGTTCCTAGGCTTCAATGGCAATGAAGATACTACTAGTTGGATTTGCCGCGTAGAACAATTCTTCCAATTCTATAGAACACCAGAAGAGGAAAAAGTTGCTCTTGCATCTTTCCACCTTGAAGGAGATGATCAACTTTGGTATCGATTATTCAAACAGGGAGAAGACCTTGTTACTTGATCGATGTTTTGCGAAGGAATTCATTCAAGATTTGGACCCAACCAATTCCAAGATTTCTTTGGTGAACTTACCAAATTACAACAATTGGGCAGTCTTTGATATTACCAATTGCAGTTTGAAAAACTTATTTCGAAGGTGGGTCCGTGTTGCTTGTGTCTAAAAATGCTACGCAAGTGCACGTGTCGCAATTAAGTAGTAAATAATTAGTCGAGTGTCGATCCCACGGAGAATTTTATCTTTAACTTTCAATGTAAAAGTAAAACTAATTTAAACACGATTAACAAGATTGATTTGTGATTGATGAACTAAATAAACAAATGACATGTAATTAAACTTGAGAACCTAGATGGAAAATATGCAATAGAAGGACCTTTAATGAATGATATGAGTGTTGGGAATCAATTTCCCCTCCCTTGAATTTATAATGTAGATACTATAGCAATACTACATCACAAATTATATCAAGAACCTAAAACGAAATGACATAATGACATTTTCCAATCCACATATGCATTAGTATCCTTATTCAAATCCTCATTCCTATAGAGAAATGAAATGAGAATGCAACTTATACCCAATTCCAATCATGGCAACGTGAGGCAAGTGAGTATTCCTACCCAACCTACTAATTAGCTAAATCCAAATACAGGTTAAGCCAACCCATGCCATTCAGCAATCATCTAGACTCAATTAACTTTCTAGTTAACTAAAATCACAACATTCATTCATAGATGATTAGTCAATAAATGAAATTAATTAATAACTAACACGTTGAATTCATTGATAATAGATTGTACTTGTCACATCCACCCAGCCAGTACCCTATCTAGCATACCCGGGATGTGATCCACAGCCCCGAAGATCCATAGTTCAGGGACCACATAATCCACATCTACGAAAAAACAGAACAGATAAAACAAAACAACAATGAAGACAGGAACAAAAATAAGGGCAAACATAACGAGCGGAAAAAAACAAACGAAACAAGGAAGGCGGAACACCCCACCAAACGGAAGGAGGCAAAAAGTAAGACACGCCCAAGTAAAAGGAAGTAAAGAACAACCAAGCACCGGCAAAGAAGGGAACACCAAAGCCCCAAAAAAAACCCAAAGGAGGACAGGAGACCAGCCCCAACAACCGGCAACCGACGCCGGAACCCGGAGGCACCGAAGCTCAACCCCCGGAGGAGAGAGGACGGGCCGCGGGAGGGGCCACGAGAACACCCGAGAAAGCCTAACAAAAAGCAACGAGAAAGGAAGAGCAAAGAACCAAGGAAGACCCACCACACAAAACCACAAGATAACATAAAGATGCAGAGAAGAGGCAAAAGCAAAGACACAAGAAGGGCACATGGTAGACAGCAAGCAAGCACCAACCAGGAGCCCACCACACCGGGGAAAGGGCCGACCCCGGACAAACAGGGGGGGGGCACCGCCCCACATCACCGGGTCAAGAGGGCAGCGGGAAGCCAGCCCAAGCAAGTACACTAACAACGCCAGAACCACCCCCCCGGACCCCGGACCCACACAGAGCACGGAAACCACCGGGCCACAACCCATGGTCATCCACAAAGGAAACGGGAAGCCACGCCCCCACGGATCACACCGG
This sequence comes from Hakea prostrata, assembly GCF_041222555.1. Classification (NCBI taxonomy): domain Eukaryota; kingdom Viridiplantae; phylum Streptophyta; class Magnoliopsida; order Proteales; family Proteaceae; genus Hakea; species Hakea prostrata. The sequence goes on along the minus strand of NC_142602.1, from coordinate 52,869,049 downwards.
CGAGGCCCAGAGCCCAAGCAGCCAGAACCCACCAAAAAGGCCCCGGGAACGAAGCAAAGTCCTCTCACGGAGTGGATACCGGCGAGCGCCCACAAACCACACACACCAGGGTGCGGCCAAGCCCTCGAATCGGGCGAATGATAGGGACATCCAGCCAACATCTAGACAAACCAGCATGTCATCAATAACCCGGAAAGCACAAGGACACCGGAGAAAGCAACACCCCCGATGTCCAAGGGAAGCACAGAGGGCCCCAACCCAAGTAACAAGCAACACAGCCCAAGCACAACAGCACAAGATACAACGCAAAAAACATCAACATGACAGACAAAGCACATATATTGAAATGATAAACAGATAAAACAGAAGAAAAAGAAACACAAGCACGAAAAGACAAGAGCAAGCAACAGAAAGAAATGAAATAGAAACAAGACTAGGAGGAAACCAAGCAAGACAACCAGGAAACACGAAACACACCGAACGGAGAAGAGAATGGTCCAAGACACAGGGCCCAAAAGTCAAAGTCCAAACAAGCAAAGAAAGGAGAGAAGAAAGAACAACGGAGACAACAACGAACCGGGCAAAAGGGAAGAACAGGCGAACAGGCGAAGACGACAAAAACGACCAAAAACGCAAGGGCGGAGCCGAGGCCGGGCGGATGACATGAAACGGAGGATAGTCAAGCACAACAGGGGACACAAACAAGAAACCAAACAAGGTCAGGAAACCCCAAAGAAAAAGGAAGAGGGGAAAGCAGGAAACCAAGCAAAAGGGAAACAGGGGAAGGAGGGAACGAGAAGAAAGGAGACAAGCAAGGAAGAAAGAAACACGAGCCACAGGGAAAAAAGCAAGGGAAGAAAAACAGGAAAGGAGTAAGACAGAGGGAAAACAAGACGGGAAAAAAGAGGGGAGAAGGAGGAAGGGAGCAAGGGCAGACCGACCAGGCCAACAGAAAAAGAGAAAGAGAGAGAAAGGAAGAGAGAGAGCAACCAAAGGGAACAAGAAGAGGAAAAGGGGGAAGAGAGAAGAAGAGCGGGGGGGGAGGACGGAGAAAGAGCGGAAAGGGCGCGAGGAAAAAAAAAGAAAGAAACAAGAAAAGGGAGAGGGGGAAGGGAGGACGACAAGAGACAAAACAAAGAGAACGAAGGAGGGGACGGAGGACAGGAAGAGGGGCCCGACGAAGCGGGGGACGGGGAGGGAAGGACGGGAGAAACGGGGAGGAAGGGCAAAGCCACGGACCGCACGACCCGAGGGCGCCCACACCCGGGTTTGGACACAAACAAACAAGACGGGTCGGTTAGAAGTGGAGTCTGCAGGTAAAACTAAAGAACAATGGGTAATCACAACTCAAAATACAGGTTCAGGTACTCTTATCATCCCAACGCAGAAAGAACTTAGCTCATATCAGAATTCAAAAGCACAGAAATACATTTAATCATCAACATCTTCAGCTAGAGTATAAGAAAATAAAATTATAAAATTGAATAAAAAACTAGGAGATGCAATGCTTCCACACGAGCTCCAGCTTTCTTCTCCAGTAGGTCTCTTTCTCCAATAGCTCTTTTTCTTTCACATGAGCTTAGCTCTTCTCCTCTACTATTCTATTATGCCTCACCCGCAGCCCTTTCTCTCTTTCTTCTATAAATGCCTTCCATCATTAGGGTAGAACATGGCTGTAGGATTAGAAAATTCCCCCTGATATTCAGGGCTGAGAACATTCACGTATTTACAGGAATAGAATCCCCTTTAGTTAGCCCTTTTTAGTCATTTCCTTGTGAACTCAATCTGGGAATATTCTACTCCGTGATGCTGCAGCATCTTTATAGCAAAGTTAGAAGACAAGTTCTTCTTCTATTATGGATCTTCACCTACAATGCCAAGAGAAAGAGGGTTAATCAAATTCATCCATTAACTGAAGAGAAATTCATGCAAGAATGACATAAAGGACCTTTACAAGATTCAAAATGTTAAGACTCACTAAAACAACATCTAATGACAACTAACACTAAAATAAAGATAAAATACTCTTAATCAAGCTATCTCAAGTATAAAATTACCAAACTTAATTCTATTTCATAGAGTTATCACACCCCCAAACTTAAGACATTGCTTGACCTCGAGCAATAAAGAAAAAAATGAAAACACAAAACTAACTGCAAAGGTAAGCATTAAGAGAACAAAAAAAAAAAAAAAAAAAAAAAAAAAGACCATAACCTGACTTAATCATGCAATGGGATGGGTGTTAGACAGAAGTTGCCTCTCAATCTTTTTCTAATTTTTCAGATCCAACACTTCTTACCAATAACACTTAGATGTCATACTTTACTCATAAGGATGCCCTCAAGTGTGTGTGTGAAAGTTAAGGATCTTGCCCCAGATTACCCTAGTCCAGCTGAATTATGGTCATCAAGTTTAGTTCATTGATCTCATAAGTTGACCAAATGATTACCTCTCCACTATTTAGGGACCCATATCCTTTTACACCCCAAAAATTTGTTTTACAATATTTTGAGCATTTGACCTCCAAACTTATTCTTTATGAACCATCTATCTCTTTTTATTATTTTTTTATGCTGCTATTGTCATCCTGCCTTTTTACGCGAATATCACTCATGTGTGATGAAGATACTCGGTTACTCAACAAGATCACAAATAAAAGTTCCTTTGCATGCTCATATTCTGGGCCACTGTTGACGTCAAAAATACACATGGGTTACATGCATATTCCCGGTTACTAGGCTGCCCAAAATAGCAGATCATTATTCTCTTCTTCTTATTCTTCTTCTTCTTCTTCTTCTTCTTCTTCTTCTTCTTCTTCTTCTTTTATTTTTTTTTAATTTTTTTAAATTTTTTTTTATGCTCATATTCCGGGCCACTGTTGACATCAAAATACACATGGGTTACATGCATATTCCCGGTTACTAGGCGGCCCAAAACAACAAAGCATTATTCTTGTGGGGGAAGGGAGGGGTTCAAACCTCAGCCAATACTCACAATGCACAGAATGCTTGGAAACACCCAAATGGGGATCCCTAATGTGTAAGTCTCAAGGCTCTCATTCAACCAATTATAAAATCTTAAACTTTCACATTGGTCCAACTTTTCCCAGGTTCTCCAGAGCTTGAAACATCACTTGGTGCTCAATAATATGACATCACATAAATGAATAAATGCAGACATCAGATCATTATAGCAGAGTTGTGCTAAGATCTCCAACAAAATCAGATTAAGAAGCATTGGCATTCTTATTAACTAACTACCATCCAAATCACATAATAGCACATATTGACTACACAAAACATTTACAAACAAGAAAAAAAAATCTACTAACATTGCTTTGGCCTCAAATAGCAAAAACACAACAAAATAGACTGATTCAACAATAAACAAAATAACAAAACCTTGACTCTAAAATGCTGGACAACAACTTAGAAATTAGCAACTAGAACAACATATTCAATATTTAACGTGACCCCCAACTGAAAGTTAAAAACAATTAAGAAACTAAGAATATCTATAAAATAAAGATGAAAAGATGACACATGCAATGATTGGAACAGGGAAAAGCATACCCCCAAACTGAAAATGAGCAGTGTCCTCATAGCTAAAAAAATAATGGAAAAATAGAGAAAAAGAAGAAGTAGAACAAGACTTCATTGAACCAGCTACTGATTTGCTTCATCATCGGGAATGTGGTTCCCTTCGTCGGCATAAGGAGGGGAAAGGATATGGTTGGGAAAGGTTGGGAAGGCCGTGAATTGGGTGCTATTCATCCTCAAATTACTCTCAAGCGCACGTCGCGGACAGCCACATAAGACCAATACTTAGTGTGTTGGTCACGACTGATTTGAAGTTCCAGTATTAGGTGAAACTGAGTGATTTTCATGAGATTGATGCGCTGCTCTAGTTGAGCGTAAAGAGAGTTAGAGGCACCGGGGGTGGAAGAAGGGGGTGGTATGGCCTCTGCAGCATCAGGAGGTGGTGCAATGGAGGTGGCAGCTGTAGCAGTAGGAAGCATGCGTGCAATAATATACCGGGTGATGGCACCTGTGTTAGGTGTGCGGGCATCAGTTCCCGCACCAGGAACATTGTGAGCCAAACACAAATCAGTAAATAAAGAAGGAAATGCTAAACTACCACCCTGCTTAGTTGCACAAGCCCAAATGGCCTCATGAATGCGGTGACCTACATTGACCCGACAACCCTCCAATGTAGGACCAAGGCTCCCATCCACTGAAACAGTATGGATATGCATGGAGGGCATTAAGCATGTTTGTAAGAAGTGGTGCCAGATTTTGGCAGCATGTTTCAAGGACTGGCGGGTGATAGTTAATGTCCCTTGGGGGGATTCAGACCATTCTGCGCTAGGAGAACATAAATCAGGGAGAATTTATGTAGGGCATTAGGGTTTGCCATAGCAAGATGGGCAATGTGCTCATCATCTATATTCTCCAAACCATAAAAGGCATTAAGGGTTTGACTATCAATAGGGACCTGAACCCCCCTAATATAAACCCGGTCCTGAGATGAGGCCATGAGATTAGCATAAAATTCATAGACTAGCGATGGAATGTATGCACCAGGATGGTTGCAAAATTGTTCCCATTTATGCCCAGCTATGATGGAAGTTATCTAGGGAAAGCCCTGTGGCTCAATTGGAGTTAATTAAAACCCCTTCTCAAGTAAAATATGCTTTTGGGAGATGGATGTGAAGCGGGCCTCAGCCGTGGGAGAGTCAAAAATATTGGGAACAATGGAAGCACTAGAACTAGGGTCTGATCTGGCCTTCTTTTTAGGGGCCATGACTATGGGAGTGCAAGTAGCTGGTGCATAGAACAGATAAACACAATGAAACAAAAACACAATCAAAAACAGGGATAAACAAACAAACACAAGGAAAAAGAAAAACACAAACACTGCAGGCTAAATAGGGCTAAGCTACTGCTAAAAATAACCACAACAAACAAACAAAAATGAAGGGAGCAATGATTATAGCTAAAGGAACAAAAATGATTGATGAAACAATAAATATCTTTTTTTTTTTTTTTTTTTTTTGTAAGTATTTTTGGCTCCCATGAAACAGAATAAAAACTTTACAAAACAAAACACATGGTAGTTGCAGAAAACAAACACACAAACCAAAGAAAAAAATGAACCGAGAAAAACAAGTAAACACAACAAACAAAAACTTCAAAAATAGAGAACAAATGACAAGAGAGAGTGAGAACACAGATAATGTAGAGAGGGTTTTGGGGGGGGGGGGGGGGGGAGGGGGGGGGGGGCTGCGCACCCCCCACACCACAAAAAAACACAAAAACACAGGGAGGACAAAGGAGGAGGGGGGGGGGGGGGGGGGGGGGGGGGGGGGGGGGGGGGGGGGGGGGGGGGGGGGGGGGGGGGGGGTGGGGGGGGGGGGGGGGGTGGGGGGGGGGGGGGGGGGGGGGGGGGGGGGGGGGGGGGGGGGGGGGGGGGGGGGGGGGGGGGGGGGGGGGGGGGGGGGGGGGGGGGGGGGGGGGGGGGGGGGGGGGGGGTGGGGGGGGGGGGGGGGGGGGTTGGGGTTTTTTTGGTGGTGGGGGGGGGGGGGGGGGGGGGGGGGGGGGGGGGGGGGGGGGGGTGGGGTGGGGGGGGGGGGGGGGGTGGGGGGGGGGGTGGGGGTGGGGGGGGGGGGGGGGGGGTGGGGGTGGGGTTGTGTGTGGTGGGGGGGTGTGGTTTTGGTGTGGTTGTGGCGGTATTATTGTATTCTTTATTTATTATTGTAAGAGAGGTTAGTGATGTAGGAGATGATTAGCATGGGGCGGTGGCTGGGATCGCACGACTTCACTTCTTCACCATTATACATAATATTTAGATGATTTTTATTTTTCCTATTCTCTTTTCTCTTTCCTTCTCCCTTCCCCACCCCCCTTCCCCCCCTCCCTCCCCTTCCCTTTCCCCCCCCCCCCCCCCCCTCCACTAAATTAACCACATATCACCTTTCTAATTAAAAAAATAAAAAAAAAATAAAATAAATAAAAAAATAAATAAAATAAATTTTATTAATAACAAAAATAAAAAAAAATATTTCATCAAAATCTATCCCCCTCCTACCCCTTTACTTTCCTCTAATTGTCCAGTATGCCTTATGCTCTAGTTCCAAGGGTAGATGGCAAGCTTTTTCAAACACTAATTGATATGGTGACATTCCAAAGGGAGTTTTGTAAGCAGTTCGGTAAGCCCAAAGAGAATCATCCAACCGTAGAGACCAATCCTTCCTTGTAGGGCAGACTGTTTTCTCCAATATCAACTTGACCTACCTATTAGAAACTTCAGCTTGTCTATTTGTTTGGGGATGATAGATTGAGGCAACCTTATGATGAACCCCGTACTTAGACAATAAAGCTCTAAGATACTTGTTACAAAAATGTGAACCTTCATCACTGATTAGAGCTCATGGTGTACCAAATCTAGTGAAGATGTTTTTCTTCATGAATTGAATAACCACTTTGGCATCATTGGTTGGACAAGCAACAGCCTCCACCCACTTGGACACATAGTCCACTGCTACGAGGATGTATAGATCGCCATATGAAGGAATAAAAGGCCCCATGAAATCAATTCCCAAAACATCAAACAACCCTACCTCCAATATATTGGTTAAAGGCATTTCATTTCTTTTAGAGATGTTCCCCACTCTTTGGCATGTATCACATTTTTGAATAAATTGGTGGGCATCTTTGAACATACTTGGCCAATAAAACCCTGATTGCAAGATCTTTGCAATAGTCCTATCACCTTGATAATGTCCACCATATGGGGAGTCAAGGCATTTCCTCAACACATCCTCTACTTCTACCTCAGGGATACAATGCCTCAACATCTGATATGCACATAGGTTGAATAAGAATGGTTCATCCCAGAAGTACCTTTTAACCTCATGTAAAAATTTCTTCTTTTGTTGAGTATTCATCATAGGAGGTAGAAGTTTGCTGGCTAAATAATTAGCAAAATCAGCATACCAAGGTGTTTGTGAAAGGGAAACAACAAAGAGTTGTTCATTAGGGAAGACTTCTTTAATTTCAGATTTAGCTTCTTAGTTTGGATTTTCCAACTGAGATAGATGGTCAGCCTGTCACATCCACCCAGCCGGTACCCTACCTGGCATACTCGAGTGTGTGATCCACAGCCCCGAAGATCAAGTATCGAGGTAATCAACCTCCCACATAGACAATAACATAATCATGAACATAAATAATCAATGTGCAAAAGATAAACGAAAGATCCAAATAAGGAAAGAATAAATCACATGTAATCAGAGTACGAAAGACAATCAGAATGTCTACATCAATAAAGTAAAGTGAGGCGGAATCCCACTCTACAACTAGCGGAAAGTAGATCGCAAATTAAAAGAAAGGTTACATCTATTTCTAAGATAAGAAAGAAAGAAAGATATAACAAACTAAACTAAAGTCTATTCTATCTTATAAAGAACGTCTTCATAAACATAGACTTCATCAATGACGCTCAGACGTTCCCACTCCACAGTAGGGCTAATCCTGGTAACAAGCAAAACCACTTGAGAAATCCTCAATGTAATCTTCATGGTTGCCAGCACCTTGCGTGAAGTACGTCTCTTCAGTTTGCGCTTCCTCGAATTGACTTTCATAGTCATCAGTACTGTTAGAGTAATCTAACAAAACATTGCACAAAAGGAATGAGTTTCAAAGAAACTTAGTAAGGCAGTTAATTCATAACAACATAAATGGCAGGATTTTAAAGCAAAGTAAAATGCTATATGATATAAAACACATGATGCAATATGATTCTAACTCTATGTATGCTGGTCTCTATTGGCAGACATTCTTTAAGTCATAACACCGTACTTCTTTAGGAAGGTCTCATCACACAACGCCTTTTGGTAGTGGGCCCGACATCCCTCGGGACATTCCATGGCTAGGGGTTAAGTCACCACTCTCTCACATCACCATTGGTCTAAGTACTGGCGCATGTCAGGGTCAAAGCCTAGCCAAATGCAAGTCTCCTACTTAGTTACATCAAGTCAGATCCAGATACGTCCATTCCTCGCCCCTGGCGATCCTTTCGAGCATCCTTCACACTAGAGTCCTCATAGTCCCTGACTACGGACTCATCAATCCTATAGGTCATCCACATATGGTAAACAGGAAGTTCTCACGTCCCCTCATGGGTTGGTTACTGGTCTTGAGCGCCCGTGAGCCCAAGTCTATCCATATGCAACCCTACCGATAAATGGTCTCTTTCGAGTATCCACAATGTGATCCATGTCCTCTCACGGGTTGGTTACCGGTCTTGAGCGCCCACGAATCCCCATTGCTACCACGGGTCGTTCGGTCTCAATACCCCTCCGATTAGGGTCTGACATAACGGGACATCCTAGCCAAACACTACTAGACAGCCCTAAATATGTCATCCAACAGTTTAGGAAGGTGTCCAAAGGGCATCTCCGGAAACATCCCATAATATTCCCGTAGTTGTCCAAGGATAGAAGTGTCAAAATGACACCTCTCCTTTCCAAACCATACTTAATCATACACAAACATAAATACATAACATCAGATATATGGCAACTTCTTATATGGAAAGAAATCAATAATAACATCCAACTTGCATATATTTGGTAAGTAAATCATACATGAATCAATTTAATATAAACAAGTAATGCTGCTGTAATCAAGGTAATGCATCAGTAATATATCAGTGTAAGCATCTAATTAAGGAAATAAACTAACAAGATTCAAATATAGAAACTAGGATATGCAATCTATGTAGTTAAGGAAATAACCATCCTTACCTTATATAACTCGCAAAGGATCTTGGGGAATCAAGTAAGACCTTGACTAAACTTGGGAAAAAAGTCCTAAACAAGTATATATAACATATTAGGAAAGATACCTAGAAGGAAAGATATCAAAACAGACCAAATATGAGGTTGCTATACTCATTGGTCGATTGGATTGGTCTAACGCCTCAGTTGACCAATGAGTCGACCAACAGAGACAGTGGCCTTAAAAAATCAGAGTTTTTAGAATATGAAACCGAATTTGGTGGTTCAAAAGGGTACTAAATAAGGAGGAAACTACAATGGCAGTATACTAGTATATAGAGGACTTCAAAACACTAATCAAATCAAGTCTTCAAGTTACAAATTAGGAAACAAAAAGTTACCATAATTAGATCAATCATGGTTCTTGAAGAATTCATAGTAAAAATCATGGACAAGAACAATAAGATGATGGATCACTATTTGTGATAAACGAATCATGAAAAGCATGCTTAGATCTTCAAGAAAATTAAATCTAAGACTGAAGAACATCAATCTAAATAAGGGAAGAGAATGAATACAAGCTTTCCTTCAAAAGTGAGTGATGATCTTGATGAAGATCATCCACCAAGCTTTACATCCTTAGGAAAAGAAAGGGAAAAGAGTATAGTGATGGTTGCTATAGAGATACAACATCACTACTACTATCCTCAATCAGAAGAGGAAAGAAAAGTAACGAAGAATCAAAGATGAAACATAGAAGAGGATGATCACATACCTTTTTGTGTAAAAGCACGAGTTTTGACAAAGATCCGTCAAGATAATCACCAAGGATGCGAGGGAGATGACTTGCAGAGGGCTCTGGTACGCTCCAAAGAGTTTGCAGGCAGGAAATACGAAGTAGACTCGAGATTGGACTTAAATAGAGCAAGCAAAGACCTAATTAGCAAAATCAGATCCCATTGGTCGATTGGATTGGTCGACTGGTCCAGTCGACCAATGAGTTGACCAATCAGAACAACAAGTCCAAAACAGAGAAATTGTCACATCCACCCAGCCGGTACCCTATCTGGCATACCCGGGATGTGATCCACAGCCCCAAAGATCCATAGTCTAGGGACCACACCATCCACATCGACGATAACACAATCATGAACAATCAATATTAAACTAAACAATTGATAATAATAAAATTCAGAATTGAGATACCAAAGATAATCAGAGTGCGGAAATAAATATCTTATCAGATAAAATTAAGAAGGGCAGTGGGCTGAATCCACTCCTTCAACAAAGCGAAAAGTGAGGTTAAAACTAGATAATTACAAGTCTCAAGTTATAAGGATAAATCGAAAGTTATTACAATTCTTCCAAGTTTAACAAACATAAAATAAAGGGAATGGGCCTCTATGCATAAGTCTCCTCCACAATAAATAAGTTCTCTTAAAAAATGAAGACCATAGAGATCCAACATGGCTGCTCCCACACTATCCCAGGGCTAACTCTGATACGCCGAAGGATCTTCTTCGGTACCATTGTGAAATCCAGCCCAAACCTAGCCAAGACACCCTAGCTGTTTTGGGTAAAGAAGGGTTTGTTTAAATGTTGACTTTGAAGTTGGACCGTGATTTCAGTTTTGTTTAAATGTTGATTTGAAGTTTGACCGTGATTTCAGCTTTACTATCTTTGAAAATCTTAGGAAGCCATGTCAGACCTTTCTCTTAGGGTTGATCCAATGTCCCAAAATGTGGGATGATGTCTTCGTGGGCCATCTCAGTAGAAGATATGGTGTTTGACCCAAAACCCCATGGATATTGATGATGGTGTTTCTTTATGGAAACTTTAATTGATTTGGTGTTGAACTACTCCCTAGCGAAGAAGAACTTGGTTGATGGACCTAAAGCTTAGTTGGACCTGGTTTGAAGACATCCCTCCATACTAGGTAAGTAGTATGATGTGTTGAAAGAAGCCCATCCAAAAATATTGAAGTTAGGCCCATTAAATCCCTATTTTTGAACAAGTTGTCCAGGCAGTGGCATTTTGGTAATTTTCTGTTTTTAAGTTTTATAAAAGCTTTATTTCTTTTAATTTTGTGGTAAACATTCCCACTAGGTTTCTAACTCTCTATGGAACGTGGAAAGGACCTTAGATCTTCCTTTTTGGCAACCAATCAATCAGCAAGGTCAGTTTGGTCAGTTTGGTGAAATCCTAGTAATTCTTGGACTCTGTGTGCTATTTAAAGAGGGGGAACTCCATGTTTTTCAATCCCAATCTGTTCTAAACCTTTGGAGAACGTGGGAAGAGCCCTAGATCCTCTCCTTCGAAGCCAAGGAAGACCCTCAAGCATCTGTTCAGATTTCTTCATCGGCTTCTCTTCTAAAAGGTTAATATTAATTTCGTTTCTTCTTTAATTCATTCTTTCTTCTCTACTTCTGATATTCTGATTATGAGAAGGGTATTACACTGCTGTAATGACCTCTTCTCTAATTCTTTTAGCCCTAGAGTGAATCCCCCAATTCACTCTATGTTCTTGAAGCCATATGGCAATGATTCTTGAATTTGACTCCACCAAAATCTTGATGATACTTTCCTTGAATTTTCTACCTATCTTTATGATTGTGGGGAAGGTCTCATACAATTACCATGACCTTCCCTTGTGTCCTCATGATTGAGGAGTTGATCCTTGTTTTTCCTTGGACCATTGGAAACCAAAAGGGTAAGATTTTGAGGGAAAATTCTTGGGTAAATCTCATGAGAGGGTAACCAATTGGCAACCTTTTATTTTCTATTAATTCATTGGACCCTCCCCAAAACCTTTCTTGATTGTAAATTCTTTCCCTAGGGTGAATCTTTATTCTCCCTAGTCTTCCCATGGGATATTAGGATTTCTTTCCTTTGAATTTATTTACATTCTTTCCTCTCATTGGTAGACCCTTCCTAATTCCATTCTTGATTTTGAAATATTAATGAGATGTTCCTTTATCTATCTTGGGTTGTTTTTGTAAGAGTTAATTATGGGTAACTCTCATGGGAGGTAACCAACTCTTATGAGAGGTAACCATATATGAGACCCTAATGTTCTTTTATCTGTTGGAAACTTCCCAACACCTTTTCAGATTGTGCATTCTTTGTTTCTCTTTCCCTAGGGTGAATCTTGATTACCCCTAGCCTTTCCATGAGAGCCATCAGTTTTGTTCTGAATCTGCGCACCGAAGAGGGGTGAATTAGTTGAAATACCTAATGAACTCCTGTGCTCAATCCGATTATATTTCCCAAAACTATACTTCTTAATGGACTTCCAGGAGAAAACCCCACTCAATTTGACCCCATATAACCTTCCAAATCCTTGTCCGAAGTTGCTGAACTATGTCTGACAAATCCTTCTTGCGAATCGAAGAAGGTGAGCCTAGTTGGTGGACCTAATGAACTCCCATTCTTGATCAGAAAGTATTTCTGGAAACTAGACTTCTTGATTGACTCGTAGAAGAAAACCTCATTCAATTTGACCCTGTATAGCCCTCCGAATCCATGTTTGAACCTTGCTGTCCTTATTGGTAGATTCATTGGTCGATTGGACCAACAGACCAATCAATCGACCAATGGTGTCTGAATTTACCAATTTGGTCCTGTCTCTTCTATTTAAGTCTAATCTCGGGAATACTCAGCCTCATCTGCCTCCTAAGCCTCTGGAACGAGTTAGAACCCTAATCTAATCAATTCCCTTGCATTCCTTGGTGATCTCTCTCAAGACTTGAAGAAATCTTCATCCTCGTGCAACAAAGGTATGTCTACTCTCTTTTCTTTCTTCTCCATCTCTGATTTTCTTTCTTTAATATGTTCTTGGCTGAGATCAGGAAGAAGATGATGCACTCTTGCAACCATCCACTCCATGATCTTATCTTGTTCCTTGAGATCTATGATCATCATCATGATCTCAACCCCAGCTAGTTGAATTCTTGAAACCCTAATCTTGAAACCCTAACCTTGTGTGGTCATCCAGAGAACCTTTGGTAATCTCCCATGTGAGGGTAACCTCTTGGGTAAAAGTTATGTGAACCTAAACTTTATCATTGAATGATTCTTCTTGTTATTTTTGACTAACAATTTACTTCCCTTCATCCGGTGCTCTCAACCTTTTCATGGGAGCCAAAAAAGGGTGAAACCCTAACTTCTTGGATCAAACCAAGAACCCTTTGTTTGATCTTGTTAACCTCCAATCAATGTGTTTTCTTTACTAGAATCATAACCTATCATCCTCTAGTTCATTATCCTTGATCCATACTATATTCCCTTCATGATCTATGTTAACCCTAGTTTCTTGGGTCAAATCAAGAACCCATATTTTGACCATGACTTGATGATTTTATCTTCCCATATGATTCTAATACATCCTAGGAAGTTCCCCTTCGAATTTCGGACCAATCCGACTTCAAACGAAGAAGTTATGGCCAAAACAGTTTTCACTATCCCGTATTGACTCGATTGGTCGACTGGGTCAGTAGACCAATCAATCGACCAATGAAGTCAGTAGCTTCAATTTTCGCTCGATTTGATTCATTTGCTCTCTGATCTTTTAGGTATCTTTCCTAATGTTGTATCTATGCTTGTTAGGGGTTTATTTGCCATGTTTGGTGTCTCTCTCTTTGATCTTTGGATTATCTTCGGCGATAATCAGGTAAGGACAGTTAATTCCTTAACTACATAGATTGCTTGTTCTCTGGTTTCTACTTTATGAAACTATGAGATTATCTACTGTTATTGTATTTTAATTCTGATCTCCTACTATGGGAACAGTAGCACTTGTTTATATTGTCTTTTTATTATTCATGATATATGAGTTACTAATTATTGCCTAATCTGATTTCTGCTTTTACATTCTCTTTTATATGATGAACTACTGGTTGTGTATGTCATGACTGTTTTGAGAATGTGTTTGGTTAAGTTTGGTTTGAGATTGGGGAGTATCCTTTTGATGCTTCTGTCCTTGGACATCGGAGGGAATAGTATGGGATGTTCTCCGAAGATGCCCATCGACGCTTTCCCGAATCAATGGTTGTCATACCTAGGGATGTCTAGCAGTGTTTGGCTAGGATATACCCCTGTTATATCAGACCCGATTCGGAAGGGTATTGAGACCGAACGACCCGTGGTAGCAATGGGGATTCACGGGCGCTCAAGACCGGTAAAATGATCCGTGAGAGGATGGGAATCACATTGTGGGGGCCATTTATTGGAGGGTTGCATATGGCTAGACTTGGGCTCATGGGCGCTCGAGACCGGTGAGTTATATCCGTGAGAGGACATGAGAGCTTCCCGTTTACCATATGTGGATAACCAATAGGGTTGATGAGTCCAGTGAGTAATATCCGTGACTCTAGTGTGAAGGATACCGGAAAGGATCCCGAGAGGGGAGGAATGGAAGTATCTGGAACTGACTTGATGTAACTGACTAGATGACTTGCATTGGGCTAGGCTTTTCCCTGACATGCGCCGGTACTTATGCCAAATCCTTGTGAGAGAGTGTGTTGACTTAACCCCTTACCATGGTTTGTCCGAGAGGGATGCCCGGACCCACTGCCTACTGGAGTCGAGTGACTGACCTACCCAGAGAAGTACGGTGCTATGACTTAAAGCATGTCTGCCATAGAGACAGCATACATAGAGTTTAGATGCATACATACATTACTTGTTTCATATTGCATTGCATCTTGTTATGGTTTGCTTCCATGTTATTTATGTTGTTATGGATTAAGTTGCCTTATTGAGTTTCTTTCGAAACTCATTCCTTTTTGTACAATCTGTTGTTAGATTTCTCTACAGGTTCGGATTTCTTTGACTGACCATATGAGGAAGTGCAAGGTGAAGAAGATGAAGACTGAAGGAGAAGAAGAGCTGACTGAAGATGTGGATTAGATTTCCTTTGTTTCTTCTAGACTTATCTTTTACTTTACTTGTATTAGCTTAGAGCTTTACTTGGATTTCGATCTACCTTCCGCATGTGTTTGTAGGGTATATTTCCGCTATACTCTACAATGGTCTTTTGATTTGGTATCTTGTTATTCCGCACTCTAATATTTTTTTTGTGATCCTTCTGAGATCCTTTCTTGACTTTTATTATAAATTACTTGAACATTATGATTTGTTCTTGCTTTTGATTATGTTATTGTGCAAAATGGATATGATCGTTCCTAAACTTGATCTTTTGGGTTGTGGATCACACTCTCGGGTATGCCAATTAGGGTACCGGCTGGGAGGATGTGACAACCATCACCGAAGTTTTCATGGTAGCTAGCCTCCGGGTCCACCTCGGGGAACATACCATCAAAATAATCACCTGTAGAGTAGTCTAACACAACATTGAAACAGAAAAGGAATGAGTTCAAAAGAACTCAGCAAGGTAGTTATTCCACAACACGTAAGCCACATGATAACAATAATGAAATAATGCAGATGATATGAGACGTATGATGCAATATGAATCTATTCTAAGTATGCTGGTCATCTATGGTAGACATGCTTTAAGCCGTAGCACCATACTTCTTTAGGTAGTCTTAGTCACTCATCACCGGGGGGAATTGGGTCCTGCATCCCTCTCGGACAAATCCATGGTTGGGGGTTTCGGTCACCACTCTCTCACATCACCATTTGGCCTAAGTATTGGCGCATGTCAAGGTATAACCTAGCCCAATGCAAGTCATCTACTTAATCATATCATGTCAGTTTCAGATATGTCCATTCCTCCCCTCTCGGGATCCTTTCCGATATCCTTCACACTAGAGTCACGGATATTACTCACCGGACTCATCAACCCTATTGGTCATCCACAAATGGTAGACGGGAAGCTCTCACGTCCCCTCACGGATCATTTCACTAGTCTTGAGTGCCCGTGAGCCCAAGTCTAACCATTTGCAACCCTACCAATAAATAACCCCTTTCGGATATCCGCAATGCAATTTATGTCCTCTCACGGAGTGGTTACCGGTCTTGAGCGCCCACAAATCCACACTACTACCACGGGTCATTCGGTCTCAATGCCCTTCCGAATCGGGTCTGATATGATAGGGACATCCTAGCCAAACACTACTAAACAAGTCTTATGTATGTCATCCAATAACCCGAGAAAGCGTCGATGGACATCTTCGAAGAACATCCCATACTATTCCCTCCGATGTCCAAGGACAGAAGTACCAGTAGGGTACTCCTCAATCCCAAGTTATAATTAAGCAATCACATGCCCAAGTTCATCATATCAATTCACAAGATACAACATCATAGTAAGCATTCTATTCATAACATTGACATAATTCATCATACATTGAAATTGATAAACATAATATGGCATTGTAATAAAACAAATGTGAACACAATGCTACTATTATAAGACATATGTAGCAAGTCTAAAATGGTAAGAACATGAGATAGAGACTATGTTCATTATGTTAGGAATATCAAGTCAAAATCACACATCCTAAGTAATTGTAGCGATAACTATCCTTACCTTGAGTTGGAGAAGAAGATGGTCCAAGATCACAAGCAAGTGGCCCAATTAGTCTTAAAACCCTAAACAAGCACATATGAAGGATTAGAGAAGAAATCAGAACAATTGGAGGTCGAACGAATCAAAATTAGGCAAAAGTTGCTGACAACAACTCTGTTGGTCGATACATTGGGTCAATGGTATTGACCAACAAGCATCGACCCAAAGAGTCTCGGACAGCAAGTTGGGTTTTTGGGTTTTGGCCCAAATTTGGTCTTTCGGGTCTCGAATCAATACAAAACTTGGGGAATAGTCTAAACACACTATAGAGGCCTTAATTATCAAAGAATTAACATCATCCAATGGTCAAATTAGAAATCCCCAATTTGGAAAATCAAGTTCAAGAGTTGGGAATCATGGCATTGGTTATTACTTAATACAAATTGGGGGAAAACATAGTGGATTAGGTAGGGAATGACTTAGGAGCTATATTGAAATCATATGCAAGGTATAAATTAGGTTAATCATATGCTTCATCTCAGTTTTGGTAAATAAAGTAAGTTGGTAAGCAACAAATCATGGAAATGCATAGTAAATGATCAAGAGGTAAGTAAATCATAGTAAGATTGGGGAAAACATCAATGTATGAGGTAAAGAAGACTCATGGCAAGGTGTTTGCAAGGTTGCAGCACCTTGGCCATGGTCCAAATAGTAAAAATGAGAATAAAGATGAGTGAGAAAGAGACTAGGAGAGAGAGTCATAACTTGAGAGTAGAGTAAGAGAGTGGAAGTGAGTGGTTGGCAATGATTAGTGGGGAAGATGCTTCACCATTACCAAGGAGGAGTTCTTGAGAGGCTTTTCCATGTTCTCAGGAGTTGCAATCATTGGAATAGGGCTCCAGCCTCGAGGAATGATTAAATAGAATGAAGAATATTCCAGAGAATCTTTAAACTTGGGTTCAGCAACACTGTTGGTCGATACATTGGGTCGATGGTATCGACCAATAGTATCGACCAAAACATGTTTCTGCAGAATTTTACAGAATAGTTAAGCAACTTTAGGTGTGGACTTGGAGGGCTATACAAGGTCAAATTTCTCCTATAGTTCACTCAAGAAGTCTAGTTTCGAGGAATACCTTCGGATTTTGCACAGGAGTCCGTTTGATATCTCAATTGTCTCACTCTTCATCAGTGCATAGATTCTAACTTAACACTAATAATGTGCTCAAGGGAGGAGCAACATCATCAATGTCCATAGAATGGAGTTCCGACACCACGTCATCAACTAGTAGGGTCCACAAGTCCCTTCTACCACCATTTCGGATTTTCGGACTTACAAACACAACAATTTCTGGGTTGGGTCAAGGTTAGGTAAAAGCTGGATTTTACAAAAATGAAGGCTCAGATCAAATCCAAACATAAAGGGGTTTTGCACACACACCATGTGACTTACCTAGTAGGTAGAAATGCCTTCGAACCATGACAGAGAGCACTCCAAGTCCATCAACTAATTCCATCTTCATCAGGATGCAGTTTCCATAAATGGAACACTAACATCAACACTCATGGATTCTAAGCCAGCCACCAAGTCTTCCACTGGGATGGCCCAAAGCTGACTTCTTGCTTTACTTTGGGTTGTCGGACCTACAAACAACAGGGTTTTCAGGTCAAAGTTAGGGCTGGGTTTCACACAGCCACTTGATTCTCAGTCCCCTTTTTATCTTTTATCACCAATTTGAACTCTTGAAGCAATAGGATCCATCTAATCAGCCTTGGTTTAGCATCCTTCTTTTGGACCAAATATTTTATAGCTGAATGATCTGTAAACACAATAACCTTTGCTCTCACTACATAAGTTCTAAACTTATCAAATGCAAACACAACTGCCAAGAGTTCTTTTTCAGTGACAATATAATTCAATTGTGCTCCTGATAAGGTCCGACTAGCATAATAGATTGCATGGAATACCTTATTCTTGCGCTGTCCCAAAGCTGCTCCTATAACCCAATCACTAGCATCACACATGACCTCAAAAGCAGTAGACCAATCCGGTGCCACAGTGATTGGTGTGGAGATTAGCCTATTTTTTGACTCTAAAAATGTTGTCATACATGCTTCATCAAAGTTGAACCGACTCTCCTTTTCAAGTAAGTTGCACAATGGTTTAGCTATTTGAGAAAAGTCTTTTATGAACCTTCTATAAAACCGAGCATAGCCAAGAAAACTTTTGATCCCTTTCACATTTGATGGTGGTGGCAATTTTTTTGTTATAGCAACCTTGGCTTTATCAACTTCTAGACCATGTTTGGAAACCTTATGCCTATGAACAATCCCTTCTTTAACCATAAAATGACATTTTTCCCAGTTGAGGACTAGGTTGGTTTCCTCACATCTCTTTAGAACTTTTGCCAAGTTAGTGAGGCATTCAACATATGTTTCTCCAAAAACTGAAAAATCATCCATAAACACCTCAACAAATTTTTCCATCATATTAGTGAATGTAGCCATCATACACCGTCAGAAAGTGGCAGGGGCATTACATAGACCAAATTGCATTCTTCTAAAGGCAAATTTGCCACAAGGGCAAGTGAAAGTGGTCTTATGTTGATCTTCAGGAGCAATGGCTATTTGATTGTAACCTAAGTATCCATCTAAGAAGCAATAATACTCTTTTTTAGCCAATCTATCAAGCATCTAATCAATGAAGGGTAGAGGGAAATGATCTTTCCTTGTAGCCTGGTTGAGCTTTCTATAGTCCATACATATTCTCCACCCACTCACTATCCTTGTAGGTATCAGCTCCTTGTTATCATTCTCCACAACTGTCATTCCTCTTTTCTTGGGGACACATTGTACTGAACTCACCCACTTACTATCTGAAATTGGATAAACTACCTCAGCATCTAACCATTTAATGATTTCCTTTTTTACCACTTCCTTCATGATTGGATTTAGCCTTCTTTGCTGCTCCACAGAATTATTACAGCAGTCTTCTAGCAGAATTTTATGCATGCATATTGATGGACTGATTCCCTTGATATCTGATATGGTCCATCCTAATGCTTTGTTGTATTTCTTCAGCACTTTAAGTAGCATATCCTCTTGCTCTATTGTTAGCACTGCTGAAATGATAACAGGGAGTGTCTTGGCTTCACCCAAATAGGCATACCGAAGGTGTTCTGGAAGAGGTTTTAATTCTAACAAGGGTGGCTCTTCAATAGATGGTTTAGGGGATTTAGTTTCAACCTCAGATAATACAAGAGGCTCAAATCGACTCTCCCTCTCAATGTCTCAGCTAGTCTTGCATCTAACCAAGCCATGTATCCACTTGCTTCATCACCTACTTGTACAATGTCTAATGCCAATGAAAGCTCTAATGGATCTTGAATGCTTTTTTTCTCAACTTCTTCTAAAACCAGCTCTTCAATAACATCTACAATTGAGCATTGCTCTATCTCATCTCGAGATTTCATTGCCTTGAGAACATTGAAAGTGACTTGCTCTCCATTTACCTTCATAGTCAATTCTCCTTTATGCACATCAATCAATGTCTTCCCAGTTGCCAAGAAGGGTCTTCCAAGAATGATGGGCACATCTCTATCAGCTTCAAAATCAAGAACAATGAAGTCAGCAGGGAAAATAAACTTATCAACTCTTACCAATACATCTTCAATTTTTCCTTCAGGATGAGCTAAAGATCTATCAGCCAGCTGAAGTGTTATTGTAGTTGGCCTTGCTTCTCCCACACCAAGCTTCTTGAAGATTGACTTTGGCATAAGGTTAATGCTTGCTCCAAGATCACAAAAAGGGCTCTCCCAATATAATTATCTCCAATAGCACAGGGGATGGTGAAACTTCCAGGATCTTTTCATTTTGGAGGAAGCTTGTTCAGCAAGAAGGCACTACTCTCTTGTGTCATGGCCACTGTCTCAAACTCTCCAAATCTCTTTTTCTTGGAAAGGATGTCTTTCATGAATTTCACATAATTTGGCATTTGTTCAAGTGCTTCTACCAATGATATATTGATGTGGAGCTGCTTTAGAACATCCAAGAATTTCTTGAATTAATGCTCTTGTTGCTGCTTATGAAATCTTTGAGGAAAAGGAGGTGGTTTATAACTTAGTTTTTCTGAAGAATTCTATTGCAATGGTGTTGTAGCTGTGGGTTCATCACTCTATTTTGCAGAAATAGAGTGTTTCTTTTGAACAGCAACTGTATCTTCCTTCTCCCCTTCTTCTTGGATAGAAATAGGTTCCTTCTATTGGCTAGACTATGAATGAGGTTGCTCTAGAGGTTTTCCACTCCTTAATGAAATAACTTTGCAATGCTCTTTGCCTTCACGCCTAGGATTTTCTATGTCACTTGCCAATGATCCTTGAGGTAGATTACTTAAAGCATTAGCCAACTGTCCCACTTGATTCTCTAGATTTCTCAATGAAGATGCTTGACTCTGAATAATTGCATCATTCTTTGCCATATACTCCTTTAATAGAAGCTCTACTAATGAAGAAGGTTCTATATATAGGCCGAGTCTTCACTTGCTGTTGAGCACTTGGAAATTGATGAGGTCAAATTTGCATGGAAGATGAACCAACATTTTGTCCTTGAGCATTCCAAAAGAAATTAGGAAGCTGCCTCCAACCAGGATTATAGGTGTTGGAATACGGGTTATTGGCTTTGTTGAAATTACCAACATAGTAGGCAGATTCTGGGTTAGATGGACATCTATCAAAGAAATGCTCCCTACCACAACATGTACAAAAGACAACTGTATTTTGTTGTGTTTGTACAACTATAGCCAAGTTTACTAATTTTAACACACTAGTTAAGGATGACACTTGTGCAGTTAAGGCTGTCATTGCATCCAACTCATAAATCCATGCTACTCTCTTATTTACAGCAGCTCTTTCAACTGGCCATTGGTAGTTGTTGTTGGCCATTCTCTCCAAAATCTCATAAGCTTCAATAAGACTTTGCCAATATAGCCCCATTTGCTGATGCATCCACTATGGACCGAGTTTGTCCACTTAAACCATTGTAGAAAGTCTCCATTTGAATTCAATGGGGAATTCCATGGTGAGGACATTTACGCAAGAGCTCCTTAAATCTTTCTCATGCCTCATGCAAAGATTCAGTATCCAATTGTTGAAAACTAGTGATATCATTCCTGAGCTTGGCATTCTTTGTTAGAGGGAAGTACTTCATTAAGAACTTCTCTACTAAATCATTCCATATGGCTATAGACTGTGGGGGTAAAGGTTCAACCATGTTTTGGCCCTATCCCGCAATGAGTAAAGGAGTAGCTTCAATCTCAAGGCTTCTTCGATTGCTCCAGGTATCTTAAAAGAATCACTTACCTCCATAAAAAGTCTCAGATGGAAGTAAGGATCTTTTGTTGGCATCCCACTAAATTGTCCCACAGTTTGAAGCATTTGGAACATCACTGGCTTAAGTTCAAAAATGTAATGCTTGGATTTCTGGTCTTACTATACTTGGATTCAGCTCATGCAACATCAGTACAACATATACTCTAATGGCCCTATCTCTATCATCACCCTCAGCTGCCATATTATTCTCATTATTATTCACCCCATTTCTCACTACTTCAGCCATTGTTTGAACTGCTGCTAAACCTCACTACTCCTTTCTTCTAGCTCGAAATGTCCTTTCGATTTTAAAGTCAAAGGGTATCAACTCTTGATTAGGTAGTGGATTCATACAAGGGTAAAAGCATCTGGGAATAAAAGAAGACTAATATCAAAGTAAAGAAATTTCAGTAGATAAAACAAGAAATCACTTCTACACTAATTATCAATGACAACATTCCCCGGCAACGGCGCCAAAAACTTGTTACTTGTGTCTAACAATGCTACGCAAGTGCATGTGTCGCAATCAAGTAGTAAATAATCAGTAAAATATCGATCCCATGGAGAATTTTATCTTTAACTTTCAATGTAAAAGTAAAACTGATTTAAACAAGATTAACAAGATTGATTTGTGATTGATGAACTAAATAAACAAATGACATGTAATTAAACTTGAGAACCTAAATGGAGAATATGCAATAGAAGGACCTTTAATGAATGATATGAGTGTTGGGAATCAATTTCCCCTCCCCTGAATTTATAATGCAGATACTATAGCAATACTACATCACAAATTATATCAAGAACCTAGAATGAAATGACATAATGGCTTTTTCCAATCCACATATGCATTACTATCCTTATTCAAATCCTCATATTCCTATAGAGAAATGAAATGAGAATGCAATTTATATCCAATTCCAATCATGGCAACGTGAGGCAAGTGAGTATTCCTATCCAACCTACTAATTCGCTAAATCCAAAATACAGATTAAACCAACCCACGCCATTCATCAATCATCTAGACTCAATTAACTTTCCAGTTAACTAAAATCACAACATTCTTTCATGGATGATTAGTCAATAAATGAAATTAATCAATAACTAACATGTTGAATTCATTGATAATAGATTGTACTGCAGTAAAACTAAAGAACAATGGGTAATCACAACTCAAAATACAGGTTTAGGTACTCTTATCATCCCAACACAGTAAGAACTTAGCTCATATCAGAATTCAAAAGCACAAAAATACATTTAATCATCAACATCTTCAGTTAGAGTATAAAAAAATAGAATTGTAAAACTGAATAGAAAACTAGGAGATGCAATGCTTCCACACAAGCTCCAGCTTTCTTCTCCAGCAGGTCTCTTTCTCCAACAACTATTTTTCTTTCACATGAGCTCAGCTCTTCTATTCTATTCTGCCTCACCCGCAACCCTTTCTCTCTTTCTTCTATAAATGCCTTCCATCATTAGTGTAGAACCTACCTGTAGGATTAGAACATTCCCCCTGATATCCAGGGCTGAGAACATTCACGTATTTACAAGAATAGAGTCCCCTTTAATTAGCCTTTTTTAGTCATTTCCATGTGAACTCAATCTGGGAATATTTTGCTCCGTGATGCTGTAGCATCTTTACAGCAAAGTTAGAAAACAAGTTCTTCTTCTATTATGGATCTTCACCTACAATGCCAAGAGAAAGAGGGTTAATCAAATTCATCCATTAACTGAAGAGAAATTCATGCAAGAATGACATAAAGGACCTTTATAAGATTCAAAATGTTAAGACTCACTAAAACAACATCTAATGACAACTAACACTAAAACAAAGATAAAATACTTCTTAAATCAAGCTATCTCAAGTATAAAATTACCAAACTTAACTCTATTTCATAGAGTTATCAGTCCGTTGTCAAGTGATTGACAAATTAGCTATTTTATTAGTGGGTTCAAGGACAATCTTAAGGCCAATGTTCTAGCAGAATGTCCAAGTACCCTATCTTCTGCTATTGGATTGACATGACTTTATTTAGCCTGCAATTCATCTCTACAATGAACTAATGCTTCTTGGGACATCAAGAGAAATCCACCACCCACTAAGGAACCACTCTCAAAATCTGCAACCTTGCCAATTCATCAATTAACCACTATTGAGATGCAGGAAAGGTGATCCAAGGGATTGTGCTATAATTGTAATGAAAAGTATGTACCTGGTCATCGTTGTAAAAAATTATTCCTTATTGAAGGGAACTATGATGATGACATGGAGGAAGATGTAGATCAAGAGATTGACCCACCGTTTGAAGAACAAGAAGTTGCTAAGATTTCTTTGCATGCCATATGTGGTTACCAATCACCAGAAACTATTAGAGTCAAGGGTAACTTAGGCCAATGTGATAGTTACAATATTGGTGGATATCGGCAGTTCCCATAACTTTATGAATTATAATTTGGCGAAGAAGGTAGGATTAAATCCAACAATAGGAAGCCATTTTGAAGTAACAGTGGCATCTGGAGAGAAGATAACATGTGTAGATAAGTGTACTAATGTGGAGTTCAGTTTGCAAGGAATCCAATTTCATGTAGATTTCTATATCCTTCCGTTATGTGGGTATGAAATTGTCCTTGGTGCACAATGGCTGCTGACTCTTGGTCAAATTTTGTGGGATTTTGCTAAGCTGTCAATGACATTCAAATTTGATGGGAAGGAAATAATTCTTATGGGCCTAATCAACCTAGCCAACAAATTGGTTGATGGTGAACAAATCCAACATGATATGAAGAAGTCCAAAAATGGTGCATTGCTTCAATTGTGTGCAATTGGGACTCCTCAAACTACAAATCTATAAATGGCACCACCTCTACAATTAAAGAAATTATTAGATAATTTCCAAGATGTTTTTGAAGAACCTAAAGGGTTGCGTCCTCAACATGCACATGATCACAAGATTCCCTTGGAACCTGGAAGTGAGCCCATATATTCTAAGACTTATCGACATCCTCATTTTCAGAAAAAAAGAAATTGAAAAAGTAGTGGTTGATCTGCTCACAGCAGTGTGGTTCGACCAAGTTTGCAGTACATATTCTTCACCAATAATTTTAGTTAAGAAGCATGATGGGTCTTGGTGGATGTGTGTGGACTATCATGCTCTTAACAAAATTAACATCGAAGACCGGTTCCCAATTCCATCATTGATGAGTTACCAAATGAGTTACACGGTGCTTGAGTTTTCTCAAAGTTGGATCTTCAATCTAGCTACCACCAAATTCGAGTATCTCCTCAGGATGTTGAGAAAACGACATTTAGAACTCATCATGGCCACTATGAATTCCTTGTTATGCCATTTGGGCTTACAAATGCTCAACTTTTCAATCTTTGATGAACAAGGTATTTCAGAACTACTTGAGAAAATTTATCTTGGTTTTCTTTGACGGTATATTGGTCTATAGTTCATCATGAGAGGAGCATCTTCAACATTTACAAATTACCTTCTCTATTTTGAGGACTAAGTTGTTTGTTAAGCAAATCAAGTGTTAGTTTAGCCAAGATAAAATTAATTACCTTGCTCATATTTGTTAGAGTAAAATCTAATTTATGGGCAATATATTAACTAAATTAATGTGTATTTATGCTATCTTATAAAATAACATATTAAAGTTATCAATTAGTTATAAAGCATCATAAAGTGTGGCCTCCTATGTGTAGAGACCAAAATGCAAGTTAAGGTTATTTATGAAATTAATCTAATTACTAAACTTTATGATGGGTTAAGTTAGTAATTGAAACTGCTCATATTGAGTATTATATAAAGGGGTCATGGTCCCCAAGCCAAATGCATTGCTTTTCTCTTTAACTCCTATCATTAGAGAGAGAATAGAGAGAACAAAATATCTTCTCAAAAGGAGGGCTTGCATTCAAGGCTTGAAAGATCAACGATCATTATTCAATCTCAGGGATTCAGATTAACGATCCCAATCAAATCCTTTCTAAATCTTATGGATTCAGGTGAGTTTCCACACTTAACATTTTGTCGATGATTTGACATGTTTGATCCTGGGTTTATTTAAAATTCTACAAGTTGCATCAGAGCCATTTCATGTTGAATCATTGGGATTAAATCATATGAGAATGTGATTTGAGAATAGGGGGTTTATTCAGAAACGAAATCTATTCGTGGATTATTAATTTTCTTGTTGGCTACACAATTATGATATTTAGATGATTGTTTCTCATTATTATGGTTAATATTTAATTATTTTGTTCCCTTTATTCATGTCAATTAATTAAGTTATTTAAGTGATTAATTTATTATGAAAGTACATTTCTTAGTTAATTAATGTTTTGTTTTCATTTAAAAATTCTATGGATTCAGTATTTGAATTTTGGTATAATTTATAATTCAAATATTAGTATACGTATTTTGGAATAGATCGATTGAAACAATATGTCACCAAAGTGGCCTCTTTGTGGATATTAATTTTATTTCAAATTACAGCAGTTATGTGCATGTAACTTATGTGAATATTAATCCACCCAAAGGAAGATTGATATTCAATAGAATTGCATACACATTTGTGGTAATAAGCATGTGACAATTATTTGGTTTTACAAGTGATTGATAAATCGGCCCAAAGGAAGATTTATTGATTCAACATGTTATTTATTATCTATGTTTGATTACCGCGCCAAGATATCAATCATAAGTTAATATTTTTGTCCAAAGACTAAATATTAATGGAATGTCCGATATCTTGTGATGGGTTACTCTTATTTGAATTTACAGATTAAAGTTATTATTATTTGTGAGCATGTTTATTTGAATTTGTTATATTTTCTGTTTCAGCTATGGGTTTTGCTTCTAATATATCAGCCAACATTAATTCTATTCCTATGTTGAATGGTTCTAACTTCAAATCATGGCAAGAGAACCTCTACATAGTTCTCGGAGTCATGGATATTGACCTTGCATTAAGGGAAGACCCTCCAGCACCTCTTACAAATGAAAGTTCCTCTGATGAAAAAAGAAACAAGGAAAGATGGGAGATATCAAATCGCATGTGTCTAATGATCATGAAGAAGGCCATTCCCGAAGCATTTAGGGGCACATTTCAGAAAAAATAACTGCAACCAAGGAGTTCCTTAAAGATATTGAGCAGAGCTTTGCCAAAAATGAAAAGGCTGAAACAAGTACACTCTTGGCAAACCTAATCTCAATGAGTTATAAAAGCAAAGGAAACATTAGGGAGTACATCATGGAGATGTCTCATCTTGCTTCTAAATTACGAGCACTTAAGCTTGATCTCTCTGAAGATTTGTTAGTGCTTTTAGTTCTTATATCTCTTCCCACACAATTCAGTCAATTTAAAGTGAGCTACAACTGTCAAAAGGAGACTTGGTCTCTTAATGAGCTCATCTCTCATTGTGTGCAAGAAGAGGAAAGGTGATGCAAGAAAAGACAGAAAGTGCTCATTTGACTAGTATTTTTAAGGAGAAAGGGAAGAAAAGTAAGAAAGATAATAAGGTTGCGAATACAACACCTAATAAGAAACAACAAAAGGCACTAGAGGGTAAAAGTTGCTTCTTTTGTGGAGTTGAAGGTCATCAAAAGAAGCATTGCACTAACTATCACGCATGGCATGCTAAGAAAGGTATGCTTCTTAATTTGGTTTGTTCTGAGGTTAATTTAACTTCGGTACCACGACACACATGGTGGATAGATTCCGGTGCAACAATTCATATCAGTGTGTCTATGCAGGGTTGCTTGAGTTGTCGAAAGTCAAGTGACAGTGAAAAATACATCTATGTAGGCGATGGCAAGACGGTTCAAGTTGAGGCAATAGGAGAATTTAGATTATTGTTAAAAACTGGATACTATTATCTTGATGAAACATTTATTGTACCATTGTTTAGACGAAATTTGATTTCTATTTCTACTTTGGACAAATTTGGTTATTCTTGTTCATTTGGGAATAGGAAATTTAGTTTGTTTTATGATTCAAAATTGGTTGTTTTCGATTCTTTATCAGGCTATGATAATCTTTATTTAATTGAATTTGTTGCTTCATTTAATGAATCCCTAAACTTAACTACACAAGGTACTAAAAGAAAATTAACCAGTGAGGATTGAGCTGCACTTTGGCATAAGAGATTAGGTCACATCTCCAAATGGAGAATGGAGAGACTTGTGTCAGATGAAGTTCTTACACCCCTAGATTTTACTGATTTTCACATTTGTGTTAACTGTATTAAGGGGAAACAAACCAATAAAAGGAGATTTGAAGCCAATAGAACTTTAGATGTCTTGGAACTTATACATACGGACATTTGTGGGCCATTCTCTGTAGCCACTCGGAATGGTCAACAATATTTTATAACATTCATAGACGATTTTTCCAAATATTGCTATTTATATCTCATTCATAAAAAAGCACAGTCGTTGGATGTGTTCAAAAGTTTCAAAGCTGAGGTTAAAAACCATCAAAGTAAAAAGATTAAAAATGTCAGATCTGATCGTGGTGGTGAATACTACGGCAAGTGTGATGGTTCAGGTGAACAACGTCCAGGACCGTTTGCTAAGTTCCTATAGGAATGCGATATTGTCCCACAGTACACTATGCTGGGTTCACCCACTATGAATGGTGTTGCTGAGAGGTGAAATAGAACGCTTAAAGACATGGTAAGGAGTATGATTAGTCATTCTACCTAGCCTAAATCACTCTGGGGAGAAGCACTTAGACTGCAACATATATCCTTAATAGGGTTCCAACTAAAGCAACTCCCAAAACCCCTTATGAGCTTTGGACTGGTAAGAAACCTAGTTTGAAGCATCTACACATTTGGGGATGTCCAGCTGAGGCAAGGCCTTATAGGCCTAATGAAAGTAAAATAGATTCAAGAACGGTAAGTTGCTATTTTGTTGGATACTCTGAAAGGTCTAAGGGTTATAAGTTTTACGATCCCGCTACTAAGACAATTTTTGAAACGGGAAATGCCCGGTTCTTTGAGGATGTGGAGGTTGCGAGGGGAGATGAGGTTGGGGATTTGTCTTTGAAGAAGAAGAGGAATACATTGAAATTCCTATAACCACTATTGACATTGATCAAGGTCATGTTCCTGACATTGTTCAAGAAGCAGAACAAAATCAAGACAATATCCAAGAGCCTCTCATTCCAGAAGAACAACCTCCACCACCTCAAGAAACTATGCCACCAAGGAGATCCACTAGAGAGAGAAGAAGTGCAGTGCCAAATGATTACATCATATTTCTCCAAGAACATGAGAATGACATTGGTGCGGTGGAAGATGATCCAATCAACTTCCGTCAAGCCATGGAAAGTTCTAAAGCTCAAAAGTGGATTGATGCCATGAATGATGAGATGAAGTCAATGAAGGACAATAACGTTTGGGATCTTGTCTCATTGCCTGTAGGTGCGAAACCCATTAGTTGCAAATGGATATTTGAAACCAAAAGGGATTCGAGAGGTAATGTGGAGAGGTACAAAGCACGCCTTGTTGCTAAAGGCTTTACACAGATAGAAGGCATTGATTATAAAGAGACTTTCTCTCCAATTTCAACGAAGGACTCTTTCAAAACACTAATGGCACTTGTGGCACACTTTGATCTTGAGCTTCATCAGATAGATACTAAGACTGCGTTTCTCAATGGTTACATTGATGAGACAATCTATACGGTGCAACCAGAAAATTTAGTATCTGGAGATGCAAAGAAGATGGTTTGCAATTTAAAGAAATCCATCTATGGACTTAAACAAGCTTCTCGTCAATGGTATTTTAAATTTCATTAGGTAATCATCTTATATGGGTTTGAGATGAATATAGTCAATGAATGCATATACCATAAGTTCAGTTGGAGTAAATACATCTTCCTGGTTTTGTATGTGGATGACTTATTGCTTGCCACCAATGATATAGGCATGTTGCATGAAACCAAGAGATTTGTATCAAACAATTTTGAAATGAAAGATCTTGATGATGCCTCTTTTGTGTTAGGTAAACAAATACACCGGGATTGTCCTCGGGGTGTGCTTGGTTTATCGTAAAAGAGGTATATTGAAAATGTACTTAGAAGGTTTGGCATGCAAGACTGCAAATCAGGTAATATTCCTGTTGCTAAGGGAGATAAACTTAGTCTCAAACAGTGTCCCAAGAATGATTTTGAGAAAATAGAAATGCAGAAGATTCCTTATGCATTGGTAGTAGGGAGTCTAATGTATGCTCAGGTTTGTACGCGTCCAGATATTGCGTATATTGTTGGCATGTTAGGCAGATACTTAAGGAATCCTGGAAAGGATCATTGGAAGGCAGCCAAGCGAGTCATGAGATATTTACAGAGAACAAAAGACTATATGCTCAAGTATTGGAGGTCGGATCAGATTGAGATCGTTGGGTATACTGACTCTGATTTTTCCGGATGCCAAGATAGTATGAAATCCACTTCAAGCTATATTTACTTGCTTGCTGGAGGCGGTATCTCCTGGAAGAGTGCTAAACAGTCTCTTATTACCTCTTCCACCATGGCAACAGAATTTATAGCTTGTTATGAAGCATCCAATCATGGGATATGGCTGCGGAATTTTGTCACGGGGTTGCGCATTATAGATGGTATTGAAAGACCACTAAAGATATTTTATAACAATAGATCAACAGTATTATATTCTATCAACAATAGGAGCTTGACAAAGTCGAAGTTTATAGACATCAAGTTTCTAGTTGTTAAAGAAAGAGTTCAGAGTGGACTTGTGTCTATAGTACATATTGGTACAAACTCCATGATTGCGGATCCACCTACTAAAGCATGCCACCCAAAGTGTTTCATGAGCACATCGTTTGTATGCAGTAAAGTATCAGTTTATTTTCACATTGATTTATGTGTGGTTTGATCTCACTAAGGTTTTAGGTGGACCAGTTGAAAATAGGCATGTTAAATCACATAACATGATATTTCCATGCTACACATCCACACTTGATTTTCACCATAGTTGTATAGATATATGTGATCATTGATGGGTCTAATCATGACATATAAGTGATGAAGATCGCCTTGGTCCCATATCTATATAATTAAAGGAAAGGTTGTAAGATGCATAATGTTTTGATAGCAAAAAAATTCATGAACTCATAAGATATAATATTCATTTATAAAATTAAATATATTGCCCAAGTGGGAGATTGTTAGAGTAAAATATAATTTATAGGCAATATATTAACTAAATTAATGTGTATTTATGCTATCTTATAACATAACATATTAAAGCTATCAGTTTGTTATAAAGCATCCTAAAGTGTGGCCTCCTATGTGTAGAGAGCAAAATGCAAGTTAAGGTTATTTATGAAATTAATCCAATTACTAAACTTTATGATGGGTTAAGTTAGTAATTGAAACTGCTCATATTGAGTATTATATAAAGGGGTCATGGTCCTCAAGCCAAAATGCATTGCTTTCCTCTTTAACTCCCATCATTAGAGAGAGAATAGAGAGAAAAAAAAAATCTTCTCAAAAGGAGGGCTTGCATTCAAGGCTTGAAAGATCAACGATCATTATTCAATCTCAGGGATTCAGATCAACGATCCCAATCAAATCCTTTCTAAATCTTATGGATTCATGTGAGTTTCCGCACTTAACATTTTGTCGATGATTTGACATATTTAATCCTGGGTTTATTTAAAATTCTACAATATTATCTCTTATGATGGAGTGGGGGTGGAACCTGAGAAGATTGCTTCAATGCTTTGGTGGCCACAACCCAAAACGCAAGGCATTAAGGGGTTTCCTTGGATTAACAGGATATTATAGGTGATGCGTCCAAAATCTGCTCAGCCCTTAGATCTCCTCTTGATGACCTGCAAAACGAAAGCGTCAGATGTGGCCTGACCGCGGGGGTCGGGAGTCCACCTCCGAAGGCTAAGTCAGTTGATGAACTTAATCACAAACGGCTCTGCTAGAAGCACAGAGCTAAGGAATAAAGAACTGGGAAAGGTGATCTAGATCGTAAGCCGCTGATAGTTTACATTTATCAGTATGTATCTGAATCTGAGTATGAGTATCAGATTGTGTGTGTTTTCGCTCCCCCTACCTCGTATGGTAGTGAGGTTTATATAGAGTGTACCTTCGAATCTCCTTCGTTGGATGCACTTGAGCCTTCTTCGGGTAGTCGTTGGATCTTATCAGTTAGATCCGTTGAGCAATAGACTTCTACTAGTTTGGACTAGTAGAGGACTCCTGAGATAACCTTTAGGTTATGCGATGATTATCCCTTCGATGATGATTATCCGCAGCCGTCAATTCGAGTCTGCCATCATTAGGGTAATTAACATAATTCATAAGTTGAATTAGGGCGTGCTTGTAGCTGAATAAGTTCTCTTCCTCAGCAAGCCATCTTCTGGATCCGGTTCGCTCGGGAGCGAGTCGGTTCCCTCCGTCTCGACCGGGGTGAGGGCGAACCAGGTATAAACCCGGTCTGATCATAATTTCTCCATATCAATAGGAGATTCATTCAAAATTATGGGAAGGTGGCCGCTCCTCTAACCAACACGTTGAAGAAGGACAATTTTCATTGGATTCCTGTTGCAATGGAAGCCTTCTAGAAATTAAAGGAATTGATGACAATAAGGGAACTTGTTCTAGCATTACTGGATTTCACCATAAAACTTATCGTGGAATGCGATGCAAGTGGCACTGGAATTGAAGCCATCTTAAGTCAACCTTTGCAAGGGAAGAATTTGCTTCTCTCTACTTATGAGAAAGAAATGTTGGCATTGATCTTGGCCATACAACTTTGGCACCCCTATCTTTGAGGGCGACAATTTTTGGTGCGAACGGATCAAAAGATTACGTCGCCAGCTCAGCAAAAGTGGTTGTACAAACTCATGGCTTACAACTTTATTGTTGAATACAAAAGAGGACAAGAGAATGTCGTTGTCGATGCACTATCTAGAAGGGACGAGGATGTAGATGAAGAGGTTGTTATGGGTGGCGAACTTTAACTCCTAATCTCATCCTGTTGCTGATTGGGCAGAAGTTGTTAAAGATGAAGTGGCATCTAATCCATTCCTTCAGGAACTTACCAACATAATTAAAGGAGAATCAATTGAGCCATGGACTCTTAAGGATGGGCTTATCTTCTTTAAAGGCAAAGTCTATCTTGCTAAAGAATCTCTTTTAATTCACGATATTGTGGATCAATTTGATGGAAGCACCCATGAGGGCTATCACAAGACCATGCAAAATATTCTCTGCAAACTTCCATTGGCCTTGTATGCGGGATACGATCAAGTAATTCACCTCCAAGTGTGACACTTGCCAGCGCTTCAAATCTGAACATACATCGCTAGCGGGTTTACTTCAACCTTTTCCAATTTCAGATCGTATTTGAGAGGATATATCAATGGAGTTCGTAGAAGGACTTCGAATATCTAAAGGTAAATCTGTGGTTTTTGTGGTGGTGGACCGTTTGTTTAAATATGCTCATTTCATTCAACTTTCTCATCCTTGCACCACTGTGAAAGTGGCCCAATACTTCTTTGATCATGTCTTTAATTACATGGCATGCCCAAATCAATTGTCTATGATCGAGATGCCACGTAAACTAGTCATTGTTGGGCTGAGTTATTCCGTCTCAATGGCACCAAGTTCAACTACAACTCAACTTATCATCCCCAAATGGATGTGCAAAGTGAAGTTGTCAACCGTACCTTGGAAATGTATTTACATTGTTTTTGCAATTCTCACCCAAAAGAATGGGAATAGTGGTTATCGTGGGCAGAATATTGCTACAATACAGGAAGGCATTCTTCCATCATGACCACTCCCTTTGAAGTTGTTTATGGACATCCACCTCCTGCTCTTCTTACTTATGTAAAAGGCACTACAACAATGCAATTAGTGGAGACAACAAACTCAAGGAGCTGCGAGTTAATCTCCAACTAGCCCAGGAAAGGATGAAAAAGATCTATGGCCGTCATCAATGTGAGAAGAACTATGAAATTGGAGACTGGGTTTGTCTTAAACTCCAACTTTACCGGCAGCTTGCTATCTCATCAAGGCGGAACATGAAACTTTCCCCCTGATTTATGGACCATTTCAAGTTGTACAGAGAATTGGACCAATCTCTTACAAGTTGAAATTACCTGTTGAATCTCGAATTCACCCAGTATTTCATGTTTCTCTCTTAAAAAAGAAGTTGGGTGATGGGTTTGAACCTCAACATTCCTTGCCAGTAATGAACGATGAAATCTTGCTTCCCTATCCACAAGCAATTCTTGATGAACGTATACACAACAGGAAGAGGGAGATTATTACTCATTGGAATGAGGACAACATTCGTAATCAGTTTCTAGATTTTGAAACTTGAGGACAAGTTCCATTCTAGGAGGGAAGGGATGTGATCATGGTGGGCCATGTGGGCCATGGGGAATTTAGTGGTAGTTGTATGTGATTATCTGTAACGTTTGCTTAGTAGATATTTGTTAGTTGTTAAATAGTAACTTCTAACCGCTTTAAGTATGGGGAGATGAGGGAGAGAGAGAGAGAGAGAGAGAGAGAGAGAGAGAGAGAGAGCAGATTGGGAAGCGGGAAAAGGAGGAGAGAGAGAGAGAGGCGATCTGCTTCACCTAGGGTTCTCCGTATTGCCTTCCTGGTTTGAGTTTTTTCAGGGATCATTTCGTTTCTCTGCTATCATTGATTATCTTACCCTCTCTCTTTCTAGACCAGTAAGTTACAGGTGTATCATTTTCACATCTGATTGTAAGGTTGATGATCTCAGGGTTGCAGGATGGGACGCTTATGGAGGTCTCTCTCTCTTCAGATCTGTCAGATCTCCTATCACAGCGCCTATTTTCTTTGGATCTCTTTCCTTGTGGTAACATGCTTCCTCAATGTCAAAGAAGGCAAAAGGGGGCGGATGGAGAGGAGGAGGGGAAAAAAAGGACACAGGGAGGGAAGGAAAGGGGGGAGAGGATGATGACGTGTCTCAAAGCGAGGGAACGGGTAAGGGGAGGAGGAAAAACCAGAGAGAGGGGAGCCAAAGGGAGGAAACAGGGAGGGGGACGGAGGGGAGGGAGGAGGAAAGGGAAGAGAGCGGAGCGAGAGAGAGGAAGGGAAAAAGGGAGGGACAAGAAAAAAGAAGAGGCGGGGGGGACGGCAAGAGGGGCCAAAGGGGGGCGAAAGGGCCGGAGGGGAAGGAAGAGGAGGGGCAGAAAGGTGGAGGAGAAGAAAAAAGAAGAAAAATGTGTAGGATAAGTGGGAGAAAGGGACATAGAGAGCGGGCAAAGAGCAGAGATAGGTACACCAATGGAAGGCCAAAAGGGAGAAGAAGAAGAGAAAAAGACCACGAGGGAATTACAAAGGAAACCAAGATGGGAGGAAAGGGCCGCCCTTAGCCAGGGACAAAAAAAAGGCAGACAGAGGTCAACCCAAAGAAGAGGGGGCGAAATGAAATACCAAAGGGAAGAACCACCCAACGAGCGGGCTACCAGAAGGAGGCGAAGAAACCGAGGAAACGAGAAGGGAGTGGATGGGACACAAAAAAGAGAAAGAGTGAAAGGAGGGATAGGACGATCAGGAGGCAAGGCATCCCTATAAACAAAGTAACGGGAAACACATGAAGGAAGTTTAGAAGTATCTTGAAGGGCAGAGAGACGAGACACAAGTCAGTTCCAAAGATGGATGAAGCCAGGCTTTAAGGGGAAAATGTAACGAAAGGGAAAACAGAGAAGAACAGAGAAAAGTTTAGGGGGGAAAGAGTACAAGAGAAGCAGTGCACACCAACGAAGTGGAGTCCAAGGAGGGCCCAAAGCGGAGAGGAGTCACCGGACTACGATGAGGGTATAGGACATGGGATGATGGGAGGAAATGGATCTCACACTTGGTTGAGCTCATTCTCAGCAGGATAAAGGTAAAAGATTGCCAGTGAATGCTCATGAGCGAAAGCTCGTGAGGAGTTACCCCAATTGAGATACCGAAGTCCATGGGGGAATCCCAAAGAAAATGAAACTGGATCAGCATGGATCCAACGCAATGTCGAGGTGGTGATGACCAACCTTAATGGGTCATCGAGGAAAATGAATGGAGTAATGCAAGAGAGGTCGGGGGGCCATAAGAAATAAGGTATATCAAAAGACCTTTTGTCTCACGAAGTAAGTCGTAAAGTTGATGTTAGTGTGCTATATAAAAAAATGGGTTTCTAAGGTGTCGGCTCGGTGGGTAGAGCTGGTGGGCTGTGTTTTGTGGCTATACTATCAATGTGAAGTGGTGTGGTTCTGTGGGTGGCACCAGGAGGCAACATGTGGTATTCACGCGAGAGCCCACCCATCGGCAACAACAAGGAAACCTCAAATTGGGCAGAAAGCAGGGCAGGCGGGACTGGAATGCATCTCGATATATCCGATTGCCAAGGGGGAGGCCTTTAACTAGCTTCTTTGGCTCCGTGGGGTTTTGCCAATGAATTTGGTTTGATATCTATTCCTTTCACAGGGCCCAAATCAGGGTGAAAAACAACAGGTGACGATTGAGGGACGTCTTGATGCGCATATGCAATATGGAGTGGCTAGCTGCAAGCTCATGTTCAACATTTATTGGTCTCTCATCAAACAAAGGCCCTTCTTCTTCATATTGATAAGCTCCACCAAGCAAGTTGGCCTTCAAATTTGAAATATTTCGGCTTCAAGAGAGCTCGATCTTGACTTATACATCAATATTGGGCTTTCCTTCAGGTTCTCATTCTTATGTTTTGGCAGCTAAGTTATCAAAGTTGTCCCGGCCTTAGAACTTGGAACAAGCAAACAGTTAAAAATTTGGAACTAAAGAGGAGGCAGAGGCAATCTATTACCATGAATCCATTGCCTTGGTTTCAAGAACGGAATCTGGTATATAGAAGAAAAAAGGAGATAGCTCTATTGAAGCTGAACTTAAATCAACAAGCGACAAGTGGAGAAAAGCTCATATCTCTTGGGCTGAGGGTGATAGAAATACCAGGTTTTTTCATCAAACTACCATGGTGCGCAGGGCTAGAAATAAGATTCGGCAAATTAAACACAATGGAGTTGTCTCTACAAAGCAGAGATATTGCTCATGCATTTGAAGGGTATTTTAAGGCTATCTATTCATCTGCTCAACCGGTCTTGTCAGAATCTTATGTTTCACCCATGCAATCGCTTGTCGATGCGACAAGAGTTCTCTAATGCATCCATTTTTGAAGACGAAATCAAGGATGCGGTCTTCGGGTCCAAGGGTTGAAATCCCGGACCCGACGGTTTTCAGGACTTTTATCAAGATGCTGGGAGTCGGTTAAACCCGACATTACAGCGATGGTACATCAGTTCTATAACACAGGTTCATTCTCGCTCTCTCATAATGCTACATTCATCACTCTCATTCCAAAGAATGATTCACCAAAGGCGGTTACTGATTATAGACCAATCAGTTTATGCAATTCAACCTACAAGATTATATCCAAACTCTTGGTCAATCGACTGAAATCCATCATCCCTCATTTGGTCTCATTTCAACAAAATGGATTTGTTAAGGGCAGCATATACAGGATAAATACGATCGCTCACGAAATCATGTCCGAAATACATCATCATACCAAGCGAAAGAAAGGTCTTATGGCAGTTAAATTGGATATGAGCAAAGCCTATGACAAATTGGAATGGAGTTTTTTAAGCAAGTGCTAAGGCCTATGGGTTTCGAGCAAGTGGGTAAACTGGATTATGTTTTGTGTTCAAACTGTTCTTATTCACGCTATTAATGGCTCGGTGGAAGGTCATATCTTACCAACTCGAGGGCTCGGACAAGGGGGTACTTTCCCTTACTTATTTATTCTATGTGCTGAACTGTTAACATCGCATCTAGAGTTAGCTGTTTCACGCCGAAAGCTTCGGCATTCAATTATCTCGTGGTGGAGAAATTATCTCATTTAGCCTTTGAGATGACTTGATATTGTTTGGTCGGGCTACAAAACAAGAAGCTGCACTTTTGGCAAAATCATTCAAACTTATGGCGCACTCTAGTCAAGAACTCAATTTCCAAAAACTAGAGCTCACAAGAAGCACATCATCGGCTATGAAGCGAGACCTTTCGAGGTTTTCATATTACACCTACATCGGAGGCTGATATTTATTTGGGAATCCCTCTCTTCTCGGCCGGTTAAAGAAAAAACATTGTCATACTCTACTAGATAGAGTTAATAAACGATTGCAGGGCTGGAAGGCCAAACTCTTATCTTACCCGGCAAAAGAGGTTCTCCTTAAGGCCACCATTGCCGCAATGCCAAATCACTTTATGTCTTGTTTTCAATTACCGACAACTGTAATTAAAGATCTAGAAAAAGGGATGAGATCATTTTTTTGGTCCAATGGAGCGAAACATCATGTGCATACAGTGGACTGGACATCTATCTGCAACCCCAAGGCTCATGGGGGTCTAAATATTCGAAATCTACACGCTCAAACCCGGCTCTTCCGGCCGGAAGGCGGGAATTACTATCCATCCGGACTCCTTATGGGGTCGCATAATGACACAAAAGTACTGTAAACATCACTCCTTTATGGACGTGCCCTCACATCCAACGGATTCTTGGGGATGGCGATCCATTTTGAAAGGCCGAGATCTTCTCAAACAGGGCATAGTTATGCAAATTGGTACTGGAGACCAAACACACCCTTGGACTTCTAACTGGATTCCTGATCATCCACCGGATTTGGGTTGTTTTCCTTTTGCAACAAATGGTCCAAACACTGTAGCACAATTTATCCATCCCCGATTGAAGATTTGGGATCGACAGCTTCTTGTTTCCTGGTGGCCCAATAGTATTGTGGACAAAATCCTGAATATTCCATTACCACGATTTCCTATCCCAGATCGAGTTATATGGCGTTGGACTACTTCCGGGCTGTTTAATGTCAAATCGGCCTACAGGTTAGCCCTCAATTCTCTCACTGTTCAGTACTTGAATTATCCAAATCCAACGGTTTGGCGCAATCCGTGGAGACTTCCTATACATCCCCAATCAATACATTTCCTGTGGAAATTGTTGCATCAAAAACTGCCCACTGCATCTCTGCTTGCAGCTCGAGGAATTTCTTGTCCCACTCAGTGTCTATTATGTGGATACCATGACTCATCAGTGGACCACACTCTCCGGTTATGTCCTTCTTCTAAACAAATCTGGAATGATCTACACTGTTCCGAAATGATTGTAGGGGCTTCGATTACTGACAAGGTTATACAGATGATGTCTCTTAGAACACAGAAGATGGCCAGTAGGAAAATTAGGAACATCCTGCTAATACTCTGGCTCCTATGGAAATCCTATACAGCTCTTTTGAAATCAGATGCTCATCCACAGGTGGAAACCCGCAGTTTTATGATTTGGAAAAGTCTTCAGGTCTATTCATCACATACGCAGGAGAGCATTGCAGTTAAGCCCGATTTTGCAGTGATCAAATGGATCCCCCCCCCACTTACCCTATTATAAAGATCAATGTTGATGGCTCGGTCTTTAAAGAATCTCATAAGGCGGGGTTTGGAGGAATAGCTCGCGATCACAAGGGAAAGATGATCTTTGCTTTTGGACAGGGAACGAAATGTCAAGATGTTCTTATTACTGAAGCGATGGCCATGCGACAAGCAATGATTTGGGCTAAAGAATTTTCCTTAACGCATGTGGATATGGAAAGTGATAATAGTGCTTTAATTGCCATCCTGAACAAGCAAACCCCGGAGGTGCCATGGAAACTCTTCCCCCTCATTGCAGACATACAGGAAATGTTATCTGAATTCCAGTTTGTATCCTTTAATCATGTACATAGGGAAGCCAATATGGTAGCGGACGCATTGGCTAAGGAGGGTGCTTCAACTCAGGAAGCCTTTCTTTATACTCAGCGCCCTCCTCCTCACTTAAATTGGTTTCTGTTGTTTGATGTATTGTCTATAGGTTGTACTCGTGGTTTTTCTCTATAATAAAGATTGTTTCCTACAAAAAAAAAAAAAAAAAAGTTGTAACCACTTTGTGTAGTTATTCTTTTTTATTTAGGGAGATGGTTGAATGAAGGAGTTACCCTTTTTTCGAACTCAAACTACAATTTGATCTTAGAGGAGGACGCCTCAATACGTCAAAGTTCCCTGATACTAATTATTCTCTCTCAAGATAGGTATCCAAAGAAAGAATTCACCTTCATACGTACCACATAACTATCCAAAAATTCATTCAACATGATTCTTGTGCAGTCACTACCTGTGAAATCCACCATTTAAAAAATCTTCGCTTCACCCAAAACACTTAAGTATTCTCATAAGTACCTTAAACCATTGTAATAGTGATAATCACCCAAATGCCCTAAGCCTTCTATGAGATCTTCACTTCAGTACAAATCATGTACTCTTAGAACACATTGTATTTTGGTTGTCAACAATGACAATACATATAATCTCAGCCAATAGAACAACATTATCCTAGGGCTCTATATATCAGAAAGCACAGAAAATGACATTCCCTGTTTTACTGCAACTAATTTATCTTAACTTCATTCAACCTCTGGAATGAAATTTGGTCCTAGTTTGTTACTAAAGTCTCCTGCCTATTAACGTGTCTTGTAATCATTGGATCGACCCCTAGAATTTCAATATGGTAGATTAATGATATCTTGTTAGGGCCAGGCTAGCCAGAGGTTGTAAGGAATAATAGTCCACGTGTCAGTATTGTAGTGGATGTTATCTCCAATATAAATCTACTAAGAAAGTTGGAGATGAGACAGATGGTCTAGCTTGTTGACTAAAGTCTCCTGCTTATTAACTTTGTCTTGCAATCATTGGATCCACCCCACGAATTTCAATATATTAGTTTAATGATACCCTACTAGGGCTAGTACTAGCTAGAGGATATTGAGGAGTAGTCCACGTGTCATTAAATCTTGCATGGTATCGGTTTCATTTTTGGGTAGTTGAAGCCTTAAAGGAGTAATCCATATGGCATTAAAGGTCATGCCTAAAGTCACCAGATAAAGTAAGTTAGGGGTGGGTAGTTAAAGGTGTTAGTGATTGTATTTTCCAATCTTCAGACTTTGTTTACTTCGTTGTGATTAGGACTGTTTCCATTTAGTCGCTTACCTACCTTTAAAGTTTTGAAATTTATATGATGAACAATTGGAGCTGGTGACGAAGTGAAATTTTTCTTAAGCATGCCTAGTATTTCTTGGGAAAAAATTCCTAATTGTCAAAGTTTAAAAAAGACTTAATAAAATATTTTTAAATTTTTTTTACTTAAATGGATTGTATTTTTTAAAATAAGGGAAGGTGGTAGCTAAATCAACGTGTGAATATGTTAGGTAAACGGTTCTAAATATCTACCATTAGATCTATTAACTAAATTTGAATTGCCCAATAAAATTCTTATTTTTCCTCACATTATTTATGGTTAGTTAAGTTAACCTTCTTCTATCACTAGTTAAATTTTCAAAAAGAGAATAAGAAAAACAACGTTGGCGATTAGAGTAACGTTTCTTTCTTCTTCCTCTGTTCCTTATAACAAGCGAAACAACTCTCCTAATTGAGTGTATAAACATCTAATATGTATATACAAAATAACGAGATCACAAATTTCACACTAGAAGGCTCCAGATCAAAATTTCTTCACATGAGATATTTTTCACCACACATCCCTTACCATGAAAAACCAGGAATGAAAAAAGAAAAAAAGTAAGAGAATAGAGAAATACCTAAAGAATTCTAATAATGGGATGCGCGACAATGGAGACATAATTTAGCAGAGATAGTTGAGAATTCCAAGCAGGAAAGTAAATATCATTGTTATGAGAAACATCGAGAGGGGTTTGCGAGTGAGACGAGAGAAAAGGAGGTACCTGTGAAAGAGATTTATTTTTCACTTCTTTGAGACAACGACAAAAGAACTATTGGAATCATAGGGTTTTCAGTGATGAACTCCTAGCATTATGGACACAGTGCAAGAGTTTTCAGTGAAGTCGATAGAGAAGGAACAGAGGAAGAAAAAATAGACGTTACTACCAACACGAATCTACAATTAGTGATATTAAGTTAAACCTAACTAACCCATAAATAATGGGAGGAAAAATAGATATTTTATTTGATGATTCAGATTTAGTTTAACACATCTGATGGTGAATATTTAGAGCCGTTTATCTAACTTATTCACACGTCCGTTCAGCTACACTTTAGTATCAAATTTCAAATTTTGTGACAATTTTTTCTGCCTAACTAATATTCTATCCTGAATTAACTAAATTACCTTCAATATTTTCATTGTAAATGATCAAACTGAGGATGATAAGAGGATTTAGAGTTACAAAAGACAAGATGCTGTAAGCCCTGGAATTGCCAAGAGATTGAAAGAATTTTTTTGTAAAAGACTTGAGTGTAATTTGGGTAGTTCATAGTCGACAAAAAAAATTATCACTCAATATGAGATTTGGTAATTATTTTTAAAATAGAATTCATTTGAGTAAATTTAAAAAAAAAAAAATCCAATTAAGTAAATCATTTTTAAAAATCTGACCATCTGCCACCCCCTCTCCTTCTCTGATCTCTTTCATAAAAGATATATAAATATGTGATCAACCTCCCTCCCTGATTCCAGGATGCAC
This sequence comes from Hakea prostrata, assembly GCF_041222555.1. Classification (NCBI taxonomy): domain Eukaryota; kingdom Viridiplantae; phylum Streptophyta; class Magnoliopsida; order Proteales; family Proteaceae; genus Hakea; species Hakea prostrata. Next base: position 52,826,792 of record NC_142602.1, on the reverse strand, counting down.
GACAAACACAGCTGTAATTGTTTCTCAGCTGTGTTTGATGAGCAGTGGAATGTGCCGTGCGGTGGTGAGGAGTGAGCTCAAGCTACAAGTGAAGACAAAAGAGATGGTAGCGCCAATGTTACCATTGCAGGAGCATTGGCTGCCCCTCTCAAACCTAGACTTGCTCCTCCCCGCTTTGGACGTCGGGGTTTTCTTCTGTTACAAAAATCCTACTGCAGCAGCAGCAGCAGCTGGTAGTGGTAGTCATGGTCATCAATATGAATTTGCTTCCATGGTCAAAGTTCTCAAGAAATCACTCGCTCAGGCCCTCGTGTCCTACTACTTGTTTGCTGGGGAATTGGTTCTTAACTCTGCAGGGGAGCCAGAGCTGCTCTGCAACAACCGCGGAGTCGATTTCACCGAAGCTCATGCGGATGTGGATCTCTGCCACATGGACCTCCACAATCCAGATGCCACCGTTGAAGGAAAGCTCGTCCCCCAGAAGCAAGCGGGCGTGTTTTCCGTTCAGGTACGTACATCATATATACATGCACTGAGTAAAGTTTCTCTGCACGAGTGGCAAGTAGAAATATAAGTATTATTTTTTAGTGGTAGCAAAAAAATGTTTATCAAGAAAAAGTTAAAATAAGCACTAACAGGTTTTATACACTAAATTTTTTCTTGTTTTAAAAATAAAATATGAGAAGTGTACTTAGAGATCTAATTTTAGGCTATGATAGCAAATGAAATGTGAAGCTGTTGAGCTTCTTCTTTGACTCCGCCATGGATTCCTATGTGAATACTATAAAAATAGCTTAATCTCTCTTGTCGTGTGGTCTCAATGAGTTTGTGGGAGAGTTCGGTGACAGTTAGCTGTTACTATTTTTCCATGAGGGAGTTGGATGATGGAATTGATGATGACAAATTTTCAGGCTTTTCTTTGTATAGTTGACGTTAAGGACTTTTAGGATTACCAGTAGAATGATCATTGATGTTGAAAAGTGACACTTGTTGTAGACACGCTAAGTCATCATTGTTAGTAGATTCTGGTTGTTCTTGGTTGATGACGATTTTAGTTTGCGGTGGCTAAAGTATGTTGTGCTATTCTTCATCTTGAGGGAAACATAAGTAATGGAATTTATGAAGTTACATTTTCTTTCGTTATTTTAAAATAAGATATAGATGGGAGGATTATGAATTGATAAAGAAATAAATATTATTTTTTAGATAACTCCAAGTCAATAACAATTTTAACCAATGCATGAAAACCTTAGAAGACAAAGAAGACCTAAATACATTTGTACAGGATTTTCATGATTTTTCCCCCTGGGAAATTGATAAGAGATTTTTGGGAAAAGGAGAGAAGGAGCTAAACTAGGTTGCGCGCGCCTTACTCAAATAGGGGCTAACACTAAAAGTAAGAATAATATAAAGACATGGAGATTTTCTAGATTTTTATTATACTTCAATGTAATCTTATCCACTCTTTTTACATTAGGAACTGAAATTTAAAATTTTTTTTTGGAATATTGGGTATCTTATAGAAAAAAACAGGACATGAGTATAATGTTGAACACACATAAATACCGAAGCTTCAATTTAGCGTGATCATCAGCCGTTGGATCATGCATCTTGGTCGAGATTTTGATCTCGATCGTTCGTTTTTCAAGGATTGAGAGTGAAATCTGGACCGAGATCTTAATCTGATGTCTCACTAAATGCGTTGAACTGAAGCAAAGTGCTATAAAATAGTGATTCCATTTAGTGAGAAAGATCAATAGTTCCTATAACATTTCTTACAAGTCCATGAAGAACCCAACCACAAAAATCGTTTAGGATGTTGCCCATGTTTATGCATCTAAAGATTTTAAGATCAATCACATAAGGTACAAATCAACCATACAAACTAAAAGTTATGATAGACAGTAAACCAACAATACAACCCCACTGGAAAAAATAACCTACCTTTCAGTGGTTGTCCACCTGATCAAGGTACATCTATTCCATCCACAAAATAGACAAATCACAATCATATTAGACCCAAGGGCATATGCAAAACAATCACACAAAAAAAAAATCATAAATTTGGAAATGATTTGGATATGACCAAGTTGAAACAAATAAGCAACACTTCTAGTGGAGAACTTTAAAATATAACATTGGGGACGAACTACAACATCATTAGAAAATTACTTAGATATGGAACCTACAGGTTATCAATGATTGGAAGTTTTGCCTGAGAAAATACCTTAGCTCTATCCAACAAAGAAAAGTTGCTACTTAATAGGAAACTTATAATCCCAAACTTGGCAGAAAAGAGGCTAGAAGGTCCTGACGTTTGCAACCAGCAGGTATAAGGTTACGATTCCCTGCATCCTAGCCCAACATAATGCATTTGAGCATATAAAGCCAAGATTCATATCAATTTGCCAAAAGGCATTCAAGCTTCTATCCCAAGATGAAAAATCATTCTACAAGGTACTAGAAGTCAACTGCATTATCTCTTAGGAACATAACCCACCAAATGCTATGTGTTTGAAATGCAATGCAAACCAAGTTAACCAACATTGATAATAAAATTGATAAATATATAGAGTTGGATAAAGATAATTTAAAGAACCAAGTGAGAGTGATAATTTACAATATGAATGCCAGGGTAGAGTATCTTCAACCCTAGAACAAAAATAAACAAACACATTCAAGGAAAAGAAAGCTAAAAGTGTCAAAGGCATAAAGTAGAAGAAAATTTCTTAAACATATTCAAACGTGGATGCAATGGAAGGAAATATTTAGACGTACAAGTTCTACATTGAACAATAATCTAATCGAACATGCTTTAATTTTAACATCCAAAGTTAATGGGGGAAATATAATGTAAATGCTGGAATTCTTTTGTAAGCTAATCTCTTTCTTAATTTGATTTGATAAAATATATAAAATAAAAAATCAAATAAAAATATAAAAGAAAAATACGAATGGTAGGTTCACCACCCCCTCCCCCCCAAAAAAAAAAAAGTTTCTAAAAATTTTTTTGTGAAAAACAAAGTTATATTTCTTTTTTGGGTAGGAATAGGAATGGTGAATCGTGAAATTGTGGGATATTCTCTTACTTAATTTGATTTGATAAAACTTTTTTTTTTTTTAACTTAAAAAAAAATGAATAAATAAAAATTAAAAATATGAATGGTACCCCCCCCCCCCCAACAATTCTTAATGACACAACATTAAACTATAAATTTAATAAAAAATTTTTTTTTTTCTCTTTTAATAATTAAAAAATGGGTCTAATTTTGGTTTTTAAAATTTACTTTTTTACACAAGGGTATAGGGGGGAAAAATATGGCATTTGAATAAAATGAAGGATAATGTTTAGGAAAATATTTGCAACTAAAGAGGAGTTTGTACTTTTATATAATAGTATGATGATATAAGGCACTTGGTGTATATACATCTATCCAAACAAGCTATCAAATTTCATTAGCAGACTTGATGAGTACTTAATTGTATCAATTAATCTGGATGATCTCATATGTTAGGTTATATAACTGCATCTGCAGGCAACAGAGCTAAGATGCGGAGGGATTGTTGTCGGTTGCAAGTTCGATCACCGGGTAGCAGATGCCTATTCAACCAACATGTTTCTGGTTGCATGGTCCGAAATTGCTCGGCTGAAATCGACTTCTCTCATCCCATGTCTCCGTCGTTCACTTCTTAATCCAACACACCCACTGCGCTATGACCCATCCCTTGATGACATGTATGTCCCTCTGTCCAAGCTGCCACCCCCTCCTCCCACACCTGTAGATGACGATGTCGATGATGATCACCTTATGATTAGCCGCATCTATTATGTCACTGCCAAGGATCTCGAATGGCTACAGTCGCAGGCCTGCAGCCCTGATGATGATGATGGAGGAGCAGCAACAGCAGCAAAGAAGAAGAATAAGCAAGCTCGAGTCCTTTAGCGCACTTGTATGGCAAATCATAGCTAAAAGTGTTTGTGATAATGCAGGTACGAGCAAAAGGCTGAGATGCAGGATTGGCGTCGTGGTTGATGGAAGAAAGAGACTAGGCAGCTGCTGCAAAGCTGCAAGTACTGGTACTGACCCCATGGCATCCTATTTCGGAAATGTTCTTTCAATACCATTTGGGGAGGCTCGAGCCGAAGATCTAAAGAGAAGACCACTGAGTTGGGCAGCAAAAGCTGTACACCGATTCCTGGAGAGTGCAATTACCAAGGAACACTTCCTTTCATTGATCGACTGGGTAGAAGCGCATCGACCGGAGCCAGCAGTGGCAAAAAATATACTGCAAGTTAGGCAGCAGCGACCAAGACGAAGAGGATGGGGGGCATGGGCCGGATCCGAATTCGACTCCGAATCCGGCGTTTGTGGTGTCATCGGGCCAAAGCTTTCCAGTATCAAAGGTGGACTTCGGGTGGGGTAAACCCGTGTTCGGATCCTACCATTTCCCATGGAGAGGAGATGCTGGTTACGTCATGCCCATGCCCACCGTCAATGGGAATGGAGACTGGTTGGTCTACATGCACCTCTTCAAAGCCCACTTGGACTTCCTTGAGGCGGATCCTCTGGGTGGTTCCATATTCAGGCCAATCACCTCTGATTATCTTCTTCTTTGACTCACCCCCACCCATCCCAAACAAACTTAGCTATTACTTTCCCATACCTATATATATGCTGCCATTATGTACGTGTTGCCATTCACTTCAAGTAAACACTCACACAACCATGTCTACGTGTTTTGCTGTGTATTTTGTTTAATAGAATAGATGTTTTCCTTTCCAGAAAGTAGAATTATTCTTTTGTCTTTTTTTTGGTAACCAAGAATTATTCGTTTGTGACTACGTGGTTCCTGCAATTCTGATATCACTACTTAGTTGGTATATGTTTATTTGGATTAAAAATTTACATACCCCACCGGGTGGCTCAATTGGTAGAAGATTGACGCTTTCACGCAGAAGGTCAAAGTTTGAATATCTTTGGGGCTAGGGCGAAGTCCTGTCTATATTAATTGTATAAAACTCCCCTGAGAACGCAATCAAAGGCAAAACCTTGCTGGTCGGTACGATTTAGTTTAAAAGAAATAAATAAGTAAAAAAAAAAATTACTAATAAACAAAGAAATCATAATCATAGTTAGTAAATATGCGTATTAACACTACAAAAAAAAAAAATATGCGTATTAACTGTCGTATTAATACGCGTATCTGAACGTATAATTAAAAAAACGACATTTTTCTCATACATTAAGCATAAACTTAATAACATACCCAACTTCTAAATGTAGTCGTATTGATTTCCTTACTAATTGCTATTTTAATTGGCATACTAATTGGCTTTTTTTACTTTTTTAGAAAAATTAATTAATAAAAAATACAAATTAACCCAAAATATGACTCATTCCCATTGTTTTCTTTTTCTCTGCTTCTATTTTTACTTCATTAACAAGTAATAACTCTCAAAACCCACAACTTGCTCATCGTCAATTGTCACATTTATCAATAAGTAACTTACTTTCTCTTTCATAAACTATTTATATGGTGTATTGGATTTTCATTTTATACCATAAACACTTTTTTCAGAACGTCAAGATAAATTAGAATGGATTACAACATAGAGATCAAATTTAACACCTAAATAGCATAGAATATGAACACATTTGTCTTTTAGACATGTTTTGACTTGCTGATGTTATTTCTCAAAGCAACAATTCCTATAGTAATGGAAGAGCAAAACCCAACAAATTGAGCAATCTAAGTGAAAAATTGGACTTGAAAGAGATGACTTTCTTTCTTTTCAAATTCCCTCCCCCCCTGTATTTTTCTTATGTACATATTTAAATCAGTTGTATTAGAACACATATTATATATACACGTAAAATATGATTGTGGTACACGACTTATTGAGCCGATTTATTGAAACCGTACTATTTGTTGTATGTCCTTATTAATTGTCGTACGTATCCATATCTGAATTATTGTTATACCTAAACTTACTAACTATAGTCATGATTAGTTTATGTTACTTTTGTCATTATAATGAGGATGTTGTACTAGTCCATACGCTTTAATTCAAAATAAATAAATAAATAAGAGGAAGATTAATTAACAAAGAAGTCATGAGCAGCTTATTCTACTTTCCTCATTATCATGTCTCCTCCAAAAAAGTAAAATGATTTATATGCATTGAGTTTGAATTTTGTTGGGTCAAAGGCAAAACCTGAATTATATATAAAGCAACTCTTATGAGGATGTTGAACTCGTTCATGTTTGGAAAAGCCTTCCAATTTTATTCGTTAGATGATCTGAAGGAATTGTCGAGGAAGCAGAATCCTAGTCTGATCAAATGGGCTTTCCCTCTCCTTCATAATACGAAGATCAATGTTGATGGTGTTAGGGTTAGAGTTTAAGCACGAGGTTGCTTAAAGCATTACACCCTCAGTATCTAGTTTGGAATACCCAGACCGCTGCTTCCAACTAGTATTTATAGAATAAATACTGAATTCTATTGGACTCTCCTACAAAGGCCCATTACACCGTTAGATCGTAACTAATCTGATGGCTCATATTAAAACATAAGTTGAATATAACCCAAATACCTCAACAATAAGTTGGGTATAACTTGAGTACCTCAACCTAAGTTGGGTATGACTCAAATACCTCAACAATCTCCTCCTATGTTCTATATATGGCTCTAGCATTAGTCCCAGAAATGTAATGTTCAAACTCAATACAGAATCATTCATAACTTTCCAAAATTGAATAATATCCAATTAGATTCAAATGAATACTTTAAACTAGAATCATGAGTTTTAGAATCAATCTAAATAAAATAAAATAAAATTAAGGTTATACATAAACTATTTAATTTGTATGGACAATTAATAGTTCCTTCTAGCCTTGAACGATTTTACTTATCAAGTAAATCATTCTCGTCAAGCTCCAGATTAAGATGCTCTCCTTCATTTTCGTCATTTCTTATAATTGTCAATGAATTTCATAAGAAAATGAATCCAATTATATATATAGATATATATATATAAGTATCTAGTTCTACTAAGAACTTAGTACATTTCCACATAATGACTGAAAGAACATTTGCATTGTCATCAAGTTTCTATACAAGAACAAGATCTAAATGGTTTCTTTTACGAAGAATCATACCATGTTTCTATTTGGAATGTTATAATCATCTTGTCCAACATAGTTGTTGATTGTATCATCAAAATTGGAATGACAAATCTTTCTATCGAAGACATATCATCAGATGTGGAATGATATATAGATAACAATAACATCATTGAAACATACTAACAATTTCCATATTAATTCGTTTGTAGAAGGAAACAAAAGCAAATGACTTTATTGTTCTTGAGGTAGACATAAAATGTTTTTTGGAATTTATTCTGACAAACCATACTTTTTTGTTAACCTGACAATGACCTTTTTTTGGAATTAGGTTTTTGAGGTAGACATAAAGTGTTTTTATGTTTAAAGGGTTTTAAACAAAAGACTAACGACTTTATTTCCCCTTTCTCAATGGGGTTAAAGACCACATAGGTAGGTCTTAATCCAAAATTCTATGTTATTTTGAAGTGTTTCGAATATGATCTAGCCATTGTTAGCATTCATGACAATGTACATATTTCAGATAATTTGGTAAGATTGTGAAGTATAAAGCTTTGTGAAGTCATTCCATATTAATGATGTAGCAACCTTTATATGAAGCTTGATTACACTATTATTCCAAACTAGATACTCAGGGTGTAATGCTTTAAGCAACCTCGTGCTTAAACCCTAACCCTAACAATCTTAAAGCATTAGCTTTTCTTGAGAAGTTCTTGTTCAGAGAAGGTGATCGAACGCTGCTCGACTCGAAGTTATCTGCAATTTAGAGTGAGTTAACTCCTTCGCACAAGTAAGCGGCTCCTTCTATCTTTACCTGGTTTCTTTCTAAAGAATAGAATTTTCTTTTAGAAATTTGTTGCAATTCTTGAACGAATTAGGCGGAACAATTTTCCGTTTCGATTAAGAAATTCGATCAGTCATAACGCTCAATAACGAGTATTTCAAATGAATGACCAAGCATAAGGATCAACGTTAAAGGGTACTTTAGCTCTTGCAGGTTATTATAATGATTGAACTTTTAACAAAGTAGTCATTGTTTTTTTTTTCTCTTTCCTGAATTGAGTTCCTTTTTTGGTCATGCGTTGAAATTGGAGATAATATTAACTCGTTTGTAGAAGGAAACAAAAGCAAACGACTTTATTGTTCTTGAGGTAGACATAAAGTGTTTTTTGGAATTTATTCTGACAAACCATACTTTTTGGTTAACCTGACTATGACCTTTTTTTGGAATTAGGTTTTTGTGGTAGACATAAAGTGTTTTTACGTTTAAAGGGTTTTAAACAAAAGACTAACGACTTTATTGTCTCGATTTTCTAAATCAAATTAAACTATGTTTCTCCCTTTCATTGCATTGTACACTGGTAAGGAAACGTATGAGTGTAATCATCATCTCTGTTTCCGATTTCCTTTTGTTGTAATTCACTTGCTTTGAAAAGAAGGTCACGAAATATGTTTTGATACATTTTGTTTATTCTGACAATAAACAGTGATAAAGCAAAGAAAGATTAGACATTGCTTTATTTCCCCTTTCTCTCTCTTTTCCAACTGTACATCATAATTTTGAAAAGCAAGATTTGATGATGTTTTGTAATTTGGTAATGAAACTTTTATTTATATCTTCTTTGATTACTGTATTTATCCAGGATCAAAATGGATGTTGTTCCAATTGATATGGTCAAACTACAGACCTTTACTGGATCTAAGTTTAATGCTTGGAAAAGGAAAACACAGTAAATGTGTTTCATACAGTAGAATCCTCTTTTGAAAATACTGTTGAGGAAATCAATGAATTACAATTGAAAAAAGATGAGGTTTTCTGCAGAGACTACTTGTTGAATGTCCTGTCAGATAGACTTGCAGAAGCCTACAGTTAGTTTGAAAGTGCTAAAGACATATGGGACAACCTGGATGCTTAATATAAAAAGGAGGAAGAATTGTCAAAAACTCATCTAGGAGACAAATTTATGGATTTCAAATTTGTTGAAGACAAAGAAATACTCCCTCAAGTTACAGATCTTGAAAATCTGAGATCCAAACTAGTCACAGAGAAAATAAATGTTTGTGATCAATTTCTTGTTGGGGCAATTATTAACAAGCTACCATCGACCTGTCACTCATTTAAAACTGAGATGTATAGGAAAAAGGTACAGGTGGGGCTGGATAATCTCAAACGGTTCATACGAATTGAAGATGATAATAGACTTAGAAATAACTTGGAGATGGTGAATAGACAAAAATCTGCTGCGAATATGGTCACTTATCCCAAGCATAATTCTAAGCAAACCAAGCCACACAAGAGTGAACCCAAGAAGTTGTAGGCCAAAAAGACTATCTTACACAAGAAGAAGGGCAAGTGCCACAACTGTGAAAAATGGGGACACTATGCGTCTGAATGTAGACTACCAAAAAGGAGTGATGGACACACTAAAAAGAAAGAAGTCAACATGACAACTGATAACACTGAGCCTAGACATTTTGTAGCCATGGTAGGCGTAAAGGAGGTCAAGACCAGTACTTCTTCAGATTGGTGGTTGGACTCAGGAGCTACATGTCATTTTTGCCATAATAAGAACTTCTTTGTTGTGACATCAAGGTTTCGTAGGCTATATGAGTTGCAAATGGAGCATCAGCCATGGTAACCCATAGAGGAACTGCAAATCTGATTCTATCTTCAGATAAGAAACTAACTTTAAAAGATGTTAAAGTAGTTCCTAATTTAGAAAAGAATTTAATTTCACTTTGCCTTTTATGCAATGCTGGCATGTGTATTTCTTTTCATAGTGGTAGTGTAAATTTAACTGTTAACTCTCACTACTTTTGACGTGCTTATCCAATTAATGGTATGTATAAACTAAGTTTAGGAAATGAGACCATAAACCATATTAGTTCAAGCTTAATTGATCCTATTACATTGCATTATAGATTGGGACATGTGAACTATAGGAAGATGGTCCATTTTTCCAAAATTTATAACATACCATTAGATAGGTCTAAAGGTTTTAACAGATGTGAAGTGTGTGCCCAAACAAAAATTACTAGAAAACCTTTTCGTCAGGTTTCTAGAAGCACACAACTTTAAGAATTAATACATTCTGATCTTTGTGATTTTAAAAATTTCACAACTTCAGGAGGACGGAAGTATTTAATTACCTTTATAGACGATTTCTCCAGATATTGTCATATTTATCTGTTAAAATCAAAAGATGAAGCATTTGAAAAATTCAAGTTTTTTAAGAGTAGAGTTGAAAATCAGTTAAATTTGAAAATTAAACGACTTAGAAGTGATAGAGGAGGTAAATATTCTTTGACAGAGTTCAAAACTTTTTGTGCCTCTGAAGGTATAATTTTTGAAACTACTGCACCTTACTCACCCCAATCAAATGGCATAGCTGAACATTAAAACAGGACGTTAACATAAATGTTGAACTCCATGTTGTTGACTGCTGGCATGCCTTCCTGTTATTGGGGAGAAGCAGCTTTAACTGCGAATCACATTCTAAACAGGTTACCACACTCAAAATTGATTGAGACTCCATATGAACTATGGCATAGACATCCTTGTAGAATTGACCTCTTAAAGACCTGGGGTTGTGTTGCTTATGTAAGGATACAAGACCCAAAAAGACCCAAAGTGGGACCTAGAACAAACATTTGTGTATACTTAGGATGTGCAGAAGATAGTGCTGCAGACCGGTTCTTGGATCTATCAACCAATGTGGTGATAGAATCTAGGGATGCAGTGTTCTTTGAAGATAAGTTTCTTCGAGATCAAGGCGTGAACCTTACCAAGTCTAACAGAAATGGTTACAGAATCGATAATGGAATCTGAACCAATTACTGTTGACACTAATCCCAGTTTGATTATTGAATCAGAACTTAGGTGTACTTCTAAAAGAGATAGAGTACCCAAAGATTTTGGTGATGACTATGTAACCTACCATTTAGAGAATGATCCATCTACCTATAAGGAAGCAATGAGATCTAGGGATTCTTTGCTATGGATAGAGGCAACTGATGATGAGATGCACTCTTTACAACAAAATAACACATGGACCTTAGTTGATTTACCTAAAGGTGCCAAAAGTATAAGTTGTAAATGGGTATTGAAGAAGAAACTAAATCTTGATGGTTCTGTAGCTCGGTATAAAGCACGTCTAGTAGCTAAGGGCTATACTCAAGTCAGTGGGGTGGATTACTTTGATATCTACTCACCGGTCTGCCATCTAGCCACAATTAGAATTCTTCTTGCTTTGACATCTATTGAGCACTATGTTGTGCATCAAATGGATGTAAAAACAGCCTTTCTCAATGGAGACCTAACTGAAGAAATTTACATGAACCAACCTGAAGGGTATGTCATGAAAGGTCTCAAACATAAAGTTTGTAAACTAAATAAATCTTTATATGGTCTTAAACAAGCACCTAAATTATGGCATCAAATATTTGACAAAATAGTAAAGAGCTTTGGGTTTCAAACTAGTAACTCTGATAAATGCATTTACTATAAGTCTATGTCAAATAAGGTTGTAATTATTTGCTTGTATGTAGACGACATGCTAATTCTTGGTTCTGATCATTCTGTAGTGAGCGACATCAAAGAAACCTTAGCTAAAGAATTTGACATGACGGACCTTGGTGTTGTAGACACCATTCTTTGTATGAAAGTAAGTTTTAATGAGCAAGGAATTACCCTTAGCTAGTCCAATTATATCGAAAAACTACTTTCTAGATGGGGATACAGTGAATGCAAACTGGTAGAGACACCATATGATTATAACAAAAAGCTTATACAGAATAATGGTAAAGCTATGAATCAGTAAGAATATTCTAAACTAATTGGTGTCTCATGTATGCAATGAGTTGTACTAGGCCAGACATAACCTATACAGTAGGCATGCTGAGTGCTTCACATGTAATCCTAGTACAGAGCACTGGACTGCCCTTGAAAGGTTAATGAGATATCTTAAGGGTACTATAAACTATAACCTTTGCTATACTGGACATCCTCCAATTTTGGAAGGATATTCTGATGCATCATGGTGCTCAGATATAGGAAATAGCAAATCTACTAGTGGTTATATATTTACACTAGGTGGAGCAGTTGTTGCGTGGAAATCTAAGAGACAAACTTGCATTGCTCTGAGCTCTATGGAATCAGAATTATATGCTCTAGCCTCATCAGGGGATGAGGCAGAGTGGATAAGGGATTTGATCCTGGATATTCCATTGGTTAACTTGAAGGTAACTTCTTTGAGTTTGTTCTGTGATAATCAAGCAACGACAATGATAGCTAATAACTCACTCTATAATAGTAAGAGGAGACAAATTAGGCTAAGACAGGCCGTGCTGAATTATTTTATTGAACAAGGAGTGATCTCTTTGATTGATGTAAGATCAAAGAAGAACATGGCAGATGCCCTTACAAAGGGATTAGACAAAGATCGAACATTTAAAACTGTGGGGAAAATGGGGTTAAAGACCACATAGGTAGGTCTTAATCCAAAATTCTATGTTATTTTGAAGTGTTTCGAATATGATCTAGCCATTGTTAGCATTCATGACAATGTACATATTTCAAATAATTTAGTAAGATTGTGAAGTATAAGGCTTTGTGAAGTCATTCCACATTGATGATGTAGCAACCTTTATATGAAGCTTGATTACCTTATTCTTCCAAACTAGATACTCAGGGTGTAATGCTTTAAACAACCTCGTAATTAAACCCTAACCCTAACAGATAGTTCACTATTCAAGAATAAACATCTTGCAGGATATGGTGGCATTGCTTGGGATCACTTGGGTAAGATGGTATTCGGCTTTGGCCAAGGCTCACAAAGTCAAGATGTCCTCACCTTAGAAGCCATGGCTATGAGACAAGCAATGTAATGGGCGAAAGATTTTGAATTGACACACATAGAACTGGAAAGTGATAACCAAGCTCTTATTGCTATCCTCAATAAACTGGCTATTGAGGCACGTCGGAAAATTTTCCCCGTCATCTCAAATATCCTTGGTATGATTATGTTCTTCCATTCCATATCTTTCTCTCATGTTCACAGAGAAGCCAATATGGCTGCCGACGCCTTGGCTAAGGAGGGTGCTTTATCCCAGGAGGCCTTTTTATATATTCAGTTATCTTCTCTTGTATTTAAGTTGGTTTATGTTATTTGATGTTATGGGTCTAGGGTGTACTCGTGGTTTTTCCTTTTAATAAAATATCCTATTACCAAAAAAAAAAAAAAAAAATTCGTCCATACGATTGAGTTCAAAAGAAAAGAATAAATAAAGAAGAGGAAGATTGATCAACAAAGCAGTCGTGGTCAACTTATTTTACTTTTTTCATTACAATGAGGATGCTGTAGTGGTCCTTACGCTTCAGTTCAAAAGAAATAAATAAACAAACAAACAAAGGATTGATTACTTTTCTCATTACCATGTCCCTTTGGAGACATCTGATAAAATTGGAAAGATACTTTTCTTATAACTAGTTACACGTGGGACGTAGTTTGAATTGTAAATTATACAAGGTGAAAGGTGTCACACCCCGCCCGCCGGGCCCGGTTAATCGTCCGACAACCCGTGGGTGCGAACCGTCACATGATCCATGATTTTAGTCTATCAACAATAATAAATACAAATACAGATAATCAAGAGCAAGAATAGTGCAATAATCAATAAAAAGGTTACAGGAGTCCAAATACTCCAATAAATAACCAAGAGCGAACGAAAGAGGGAAAACCAAGAATCAAAAGTAATATCGAGTTCAGCGGAAGCAAAATAAATAACTAAATAATCTTCTCTTTGGTTTTCTTTTATAAATTTAAAAACTAGTTTTCTAAATCAGCAAGCAGAGGGGTCCTCCAATCTTTCTTCATACAATCTTCAAAATCCTGGCAATCTGCCTCTGTCGGCCATCAATGAGTGCTAAAAATGCACACAAGCATCTTCAGGAGGCTTCATGCTCTTCAAGTCCATGTATCACTGTCTGTCTCACACCAGCTTCATACGAGAAGGCTCTTTCATATGAATCATCTCTAACTTTAGACATTGTGCCACCATCTATACAATTCATATAATATATACAATGAAAGGAATGAGTTCCAATGAACTCAGTAAGGAACAGACAATTCTCATATATATGTCAATACAATCCACGAATGTACACATGAAATGATATGGATGATATGCAGAAATATGAATGCTACTAAGATCTAACTATGCAAGTCTCTAACAACTGACATGCTTTAAGATATACACCAACCCTCCTTTGGGTAAGTCTCATCACTCTGATCTAGCAAGGACTGGTTACCTCTGTAGGGATCCTGGGCAAAGGGGTAAGTCCACACCTGGCTCTCAAACCATGGCTAGGGGTTAAGTCAACACTCTCTCACCACGACCATTGACAATGAGTATTGGCGCATGTCGGGGTTTCTAATCCAATGCAAGGTCATAATGGTAACATACTATATGGAGTCCAGATACTTCCCCTATGGCACCAACCAACTCGGTTCAGTATCCTTCGCAACCTAGGAGTGAGAATCCTCACAGACTGGCTACCTCTGTTGGACTCCACTCCTTAACCCTATGGTCATCCACATATTATTGGGGCGGATGCTCTCATGACTCCTCAAGACACCTGGTCCGTTCCTTGGACGTCCATGAGCCCAACCCTAACATATGCAACCCTACCATTACATGACCAACAGTGGACCACTGAGTCTCTGCCCGAATGGTTACCGGCTGTAGGATGAAACATAGTCACGTCACCATTGTCACTGGTCACCCGGCTTCAATTCCCCTGCCGAAAGGGTAATAGCATGTGGGGTACCTAGTGTCACATCCCGCCCTAAATCCACCAAGGGGATACCCTATCTGGATTACCGGGGAGTGAATTACTGTCCCGCCGATCAAGTTTAGGAACGATCATAATCACTTAGCACAATAATATAATCAAAAGCAAGAACAATTCCTTATTTCCAAATAATTCAATAATAAAAGTCGAGAAAGTACCTCAGAAGGATTCACAAATAACATCAGAGTGCGGAAAGGATTTCATTAGTATAAACAATCAAGTGTGAAAAGGAGGGAGGAAACCCATCCTATAATATCAGCGGAAGATGAAACGACTAAAGTAAAGGTTACAACCGATTCACCAAATAACAAGTGAAACAACTAAGCTATAGTCCCGACAATTCAAATAAAATGTTAAAAAGGGAATGAGGCGACATCCCATCCCTAACACACAAATATAAAACTGAACTGCTACAAACAAGTCCCGATCTCGGTCTACTCGTCTTTATCAACTGGTTCATCGCCACCAGTATGATACAAGTCTTCAACTCGGCCTCCAGAGGGTTGACTGCTATAGCCAACAGTGGTAGTAGTACCAGAGGAAGGTCTAACAAAGTATGTTGCAAAAAGGAGTGAGTTCGAAAGAACTCGGCAAGGAAAGTTATTCCATAATAACATAAATCATATGATGCGCGAGCATAGCATGATGCAATATGATATGAGACATATGATGCAAATATGAATCTAACTCTAAGTATGCTGGTCATCTAGGGTAGACATGCTTTAAGTCATAGCACCATACTTCTTTGGGTTGTCAGTCACTCCCCCTCAATCATACAAGATATCTTGGGTCTGCCCGGGGAAGTTCGGTAAAGTCATCTCAAAAAAAGAACCATGGTAGGGGAATCGGTCACCGCTCTCTCACATCACCGTTTGGTATAAGTACTGGCGCATGTCACAGAAAAGCCTAGCCCAATGCAAGTCATCTACTCGATCGTATCAACTCGGTTCCAGATACGTCCATTCCTCGCCCCCGGCAATCCTTTCCAGTATCCTTCACACTAGAGTCAGCGTAATCCCGGATTACGGACTCATCAACCCTATTGGTCATCCACAAATAGTAAACGGGAAGCTCTCACGTCCTCTCACGGATTGGTTACCGGTCTTGAGCGCCCGTGAGCCCAAGTCTAGCCATTTGCAACCCTACCAATAAATGGCCCCTTTCAGGTATCCGTAGCATGGTTTATGTCCCCTACCGGATTGGTTACCGGCCTAGAGCGCCCATCAAACCATACACTACCACGGGTCGTTCGATCTCAATGCCCTTCCGATTTGGGTCTGATACGACAGGGATATCCTAGCCATACATCTAGACAAGTCCTATGTATGTCATCCAATGATCCAGGAGAGCGTCGATGGGCATCTTCGGAGAATATACCATACTATTCCCTCCGATGTCCAAGGACGAAGTACCGATGAGGCACTCCCCAATCCCAAATCATACCTAAGCAATCACATGCTTATTTCCATCCATTACATATCAACAATACATTATCATATTGAAAACATGTCATAACATCTCATAATACAATGTATAAATAAATGACAAGAATAAGTAAACATGATAAACCAAGTAATTAAGCATGGTGCTACTGTCATAAGGTAACTACAGTAGTCATATGATGTCTGAAATCAACTAATAAGTTGTCTACTAAGTTACCAACAACAGTGTAAAAGTCATACAGTCTATGTTATATGGCAATAACTGTCCTTACCTTAAGTCACGATAATGATAATCCAACAATCTCAAAAGAATTATCCAAAGATGGTAATAAGACCCTAGACAAACATAAATGAAAGGTTAGAAAAGAAATCGGGAAAATCGGAGGTCGAACGGATCAAAACGGAGCAAGGTTGCTGTCAGCAACAAGTTTGGTCGATGGTCTTGGTCGATGGTATCGACCAAAAGGATCGACCAAAATTGTCTTCGGGACAGAATAGTGGATTTTGGGGATTTTGGTCCGAAATGGGTCTTCCGGGGTTCGGATCGATCTGAAACTAGGAGGGATGATTAATAACAATGTAAGAACACTACCTAGCAAGTATTATCACAATCCAATGGTCCAAATGAAAACCCCCAAATTGAGGTCCTATGTTCTAAAGACAAGAATCCTAGCATTCATGAGAAATTGATGTAATTGAAAGGGAAGCTAGAGAATTAGTTGGGGAATAGGTTAGGAACATGATTACAATCATTTGCAAGCCAGAGATTAGACTAATCATACTTCACATCTCAGTTTAGTATAAGAAATCAAGTTGTTAAGCAAGAAATCATGGTAATGTATATGTAAGGATCAAGATGCAAGTGAAGCATAGCAAGAATGAAGGAAAAGCAAGTATAAATGGGAAGAGACGTTCATGGCAAGGTGTTTGCAAGGTTGCAGCACCTTGGCCATGGTCTCATCAGTAAAAGAAGAAGGGAAGTGAATAGAATAGAGAGCAAGAGAGAGAATCATACCTTAGAAGATGGTAGTTTGAGAAGAGAGACAAGGATTCTTGTAGAAGGTCATCACCCAAGCTAAGGAGGAGCTTAAGATGAGCCTTCCCACGTTCTCAGGTGTTGAAATGAGTGAAATATCGTTCTAGGTTCGAGGTTTCACTTAAATAGAAGAAGGAATATCCAAAAAGCATCTTTTTCTCGATTATGGGCAACTTTGGTCGTTGGTTTTGGTCGATGGCATCGACCAAAATGATCGACCAAAACAGGTAATAGGTTTCAGCAGAAAATCCAGAAATAGTTCAGCAACTTCGAACAGGGATTCGGAGGGCTATACAAGGTCAAATTGAGTGAGGTTTTCTCCTACAAGTCAATCAAGAAGTCTAGTTTCTATAAATACCTGTGGATCAAGCATGGGAGTTCATTAGGTCTACCAACTAAGCTCACCTTCTTCGATGCGCAAGCAGGATTTGCCAGACATAGTTCAGCAACTTCGGACAGGGATTTGGAGGGCTATATGGGGTCAAATGGAGTGGGGTTTTCTCCTACAAGTCCATCAAGAAGTCTAGTTTCAGGAAATATATTCGGATTGAGCACAAGAGTTCATTTGGTATTTCAACTAATTCACCCCTCTTTGGTGCGCAGATTCAAAACTAACACTGACAATGCTCTCAAGTGAGGGGCATCATCGTCTATGTTCACGGGCTTGGGTTCCGACACCAAATCATCAACCAAAAGGGTCCACAAGTCTCATTTCCTCCACTTTGGGTTTTCGGACCTACAAACATAATAGGTCCCGGGCCGGGCCACAGTAGGATAAGGCCAAACATTACAGATCTACCCTAAGGGAAAGGTCTGACATGGCTTCCTAAGGTTTTCAAAGATAATAATATTGAAACTAAAGTCCAACTTTAAGGTCTAATATCAAACAAGTCTTTCTTTATCCCAAAATAAAAAGGGTGTCCGGGCTAGGTTTGGGCTGGATGTTACACCTAGCCATGCAATTCTAGACACTCCTAAGTATGTCATCCAGTAATCATGATAGTGCTGGAGACATCAGCAGGCATGTGTCCCATTCCACAGCCTTCTGATATCCTAAGCTAAGATATCCCAAAGGAATAGCCCTTCCATCACAACTACACTACAATCACTCTTTATCATACCATGAACAGTTGTGCAATATCATAAAAGATGAAGTACATCAAGGAACACCACAAATAGCAATTGTACAATAAGATTCACATGCTTTATACAATTACAGCAAGTTACATGATCAAAGAATAGTAAATAGAACAACAGAATCATCATGTATATGTAATTGTATATAAATAAGAATGCATGTCCTTACCTGTAATTATGTAAAATCCTTCTAACTTGAATTCCAGAAACTATTATAAGACTTTTAATTGAAACAGAGAACACCTAGGCATAGGGTTACAAGAATATATAAGAGTCAAGAGTCAAAACAAATCCAAAATCAAACTTACACAGATACTGGAAACCGGCCGGTCGCTTGAGCCGGTCGCTTAGGTTGAGCGACTGCCACTAGTGACCGCCCCAAAACAGAGAGTTTCAAATCCGAAACTTAGGCTTCTGATCATCCTTTTTCAATCCGGATTTCGAGTGATCATTGCCAAAGTCTCGAATCTAATACTCCAAGAGACACTAGGTGATAAGAAACCTAACAAATACCATAAATGGATTACCCAGAAACTCTCCCCTTGACTGGATCTATCCATTAACAAATGCAGGGGTTCGTTTCTGGATAGGATCTCATCAAGAACATTGGAAAGGGAGTACAACAAATCAATTGGGTAACCACTAACAAAAAGGGGATGGGTTCATATCAATCAGAGGTTAAAAAGAAGAGAATTGCAGATGGAGATTCATTACCTTAATCAGAATCACCAAGAATAGAAGAGAAAATGTTTCATATCATTAACAACACTTCAGACCTGAATCCTGTACGTTTCCACAGCCGCCTAATCGCTGTTACTAACAAGAATCCGTGTATCCCACGGAAAGACTAAGGAGAATAAAGATTCACCCTTAGGACAAAGAATTTACAATCAAGAAAGGTTTTGGGGAGAGTCCAAAGAATTAATAGAAAATAGAAGGGTTGCCAATTGGTTACCCTCTCATGAGAGTTACCCAAGAATTTCCCCTCAAAATCTCTCCCTTTTTGTTTCCAATGGTCAAAGGAAAATTAGGGAACAACTCCTCAATCATGACGACATAAGGGAAGGTCATGGTAATAATATGAGACCTTCCCACAATCATAAAGATAGGTAGAAAATTAGGGAAAGTATCATTAAGAGCTTTGGTGGAATCAAATTCAAGAATCATCGCCATATGGCTTCAAGATCATAGAGTGAATTGTGGAATTCACTCTAGGGCTAAAAGAATTAAAGAAGAGGTCATTACAGCAGTGTAATACCCTTCTCATCATCAGAAAATCAGAAGTAGAGAAGAAAGAATGAATTAAAGAAGAAACGAATTGAATACCAACCTCATAGAAGAGAAACCGATGAAGAAATCAGAACAGATACTTGAGGATCTTCCTTGGCTTCGAAGGAGAGGTTCTAGGGATCTTCCCACGTTCTCCCAAGGCTTAGAAACAGATTGAGAGTGAAACACATGCAGTTCCCCCTTTTAAATAGCACAAAGAGTTCAAGAGTTACTAGGGTTTCACCAAACTGACCAAACTGACCCTGTTGGTTGATTGGTTGCCAAAGAGGAAGTTCAAAGGTCGATCCCACACTATCTAGAGGTTTAGAAACATAATGGGAATAGTTTACCACGAAATTAAAAGAAATAAAGCTTTTGAAAACCTTCAAAACAGATATTTACCAAAATGCCACTGCCTGGATAGCTTGTTCAAAAATAGGGATTTAATGGGCCTAACTTCAATATTTTTGGATGGGCTTCTTTCAACACATCATACTACTTACCTAGTATGAAGGGATGTCTTCAAACCAGATCCAACTAAGCTTTAGGTCCATCAATCAAGTTCTTCTTCACAAATAAATAGTTCAACACCAAATCAAGTAAGGTTTTCATAAGGAAACACCATCATCAATATCCATGGGTCAAACATCATATCCTCTACTGAGATGGCCCACAAAGACATCTTCTTAAGATTTTCAAAGATAGTAAAACTGAAATCACGGTCAAACTTCAAAGTCACCATTAAACAAACCTTAATTCTCCCAAAACAGATCGGGTTTCCGGGCTAGATTTTGGCTGGGTGTCACAAAAGGAAACCCAAATTAAGAGATATTATTATATAAAAATAAAATCAAATTCAAATATCATCATATGTCATGGTGTCAATTTTTTTTTTTTTTTTTTTTTGTACAAAGGCGTTTTTTATATATAGGGATAGGGATATTACATATGCCGCCCGTAGGAGTTGAACCTCTCCACTGAGAAGCAGGTTCCTAACCATCCTACTACTCCATTGGCATGACAAAACTTTTTTCACCTCTAACAGTTGCAACAGCATGGTGTGACAAGAAAGAAGACAACATAAATGAAAAATGAAACTGGGAATGCAATAATATATTTTCTCCTCTTAAAAATATGTAATCGTCAGAAAGAAAATGGAAGAGTGAGATGAGAGTAGCAGAAAATCAGGGGTGGATGATAAAATACTGATCCATAAAAATAAGAATGAAGGAGAATGAAGGAGAGAATCAAGGGGAACGATTGAATGTTTTGTTTTGTTTTTTTTTTTTTTTTTTTTTTTTTTTTTTTTGTTTTTTTTTGTTTTTTTTTTGTTTTTTTTTTGATGAAGAGGATTGAATGCTTTATAAGTTCATATTATGGTACATAGACGTGTGAGAGACCCAATTTTTGTAATATTCTTTTATACGGTAAACATCTTTGTAATATTAATATTAATGATTTTTAATTTCTAAGTTCTTATAAAAAGAGGGTAGAATTTTCAACCTCAAATTATTGGTATTTTTAGCATAATAATTAAAAAAAAAGTAAATAAACAAATTTGGTCATATAAGAAAGCTAACTTCTTCGTTTATAATAATTTTGTGGCTGGTAGTCTTTGCAAGTAGAAAATTAGATTATTTTGTTCGATAAAAGAACAACTCGAGTGCGAACTTAATTTGATGGTATGATATGATGTATGACATAGGTTGCATCAACTCATTCCGTGTAGAATCTCCATTGAAGCTCAAGTTCCTGGATGTGTTGGAGCCTTCTATTTTGTTTGGTAAATTCAAGTATTCAACTTGTACACCCATAGATGTAGCGAACTAGAATTTCATTGAAATTTCAATTCTAACTTCTTAACTTGGGGACACTTTGTCCAAAATACAATTAGGTCAAAGCCCTAACACACGGAATGTGTTGCAAGTAGCAATGGAATCAATTTCAAAGTAGGTACCATAGTTGAAGCATAACTAGAAACTAGCTACTAAATAATGTAGAAGGAAAATGGGGGATTCTGGGTAGTAAGACTTTTGGGATTGAGAATAGAATTTCTTTCTCAAAGATTGCTGCTCCATCTTCCATATGTCTTTTCAAAAATATCTCCTTTGATGAGCCCTCTCTCCATTGGATATTCTCTTGTTTTGTTGTTGTCATGTCCCCACTTACTAGGGCAAGGTGGGGCCCATGAATATTAAATCCTATTAGGTGATGTGACAGTTATTTCTGTTTAACTACTCTTTCTTAATAACATAGCTACTCATGATAACCACAATAGAAACATTAATTTATCAAGAGAAAGACAAGCAACTCAAAAGAACAAATTATATGATGGCAACTACAACTCTAATTAGTTTACGCAAAAAAAAAAAAAAAAAAAAAAACAAAAACTACAACTCTTGTCATACTTCCCAAAATAGCCTCCTTCTCTAACTACATTGATGTAGTTAATTGTGTCCAAAATTGTAAATTCTCATTTTATACTTTCCAATCCAATAAAAAAGCATGAACTCAAAAGTCATGGTTACATTTTGCTTCCCAAAATAGCCTCATTCCCTAACTACATTGATATAGTTAATTGTGTCCAAAATTGTAATTCTCATTTTATACTTCCAATAATATTTTACCTCTTCAATGCAATTTGTGGTGTCCAACACATAAAATGCAAAACTCTGTTTGAAAAAAAAAAATTTAACCATTAAAATTTCCAACACATAAAATTCTCCAGTTTGAAACTCAATGGGTTTTAACCATTTTTCATATTCTAAAATTTTTAAACGTTTGAAAAAAATCCGTTACTCTCTCCACTATCTCATTAAATTTTCTATTATCCCATTTATTTCCTAATTGTCCATCTTCCAATTAATATAGTTACAAATTTAACCATTTTTCAATGCATAAAAAATATTTTGGTTAGTTACTGTGATGAATTAACTACTTAAAATCTCAATAACAACATTAACTATTTCATCATAGGATCGACGTTCTTATTGAAATCCAAAAATCGAAAAAAAAGGTCGTGAATTTGTGCCACTGAACCTGCTCTTGAATTCGTCTTTATAACTAATCCCCAAAGGCCAACCAACCGTATTTCTTTCGCATGGTTTTGCCTCTTCACCATTCTCCAACGTACATGCATTCATTGGTTAATGAGTATTTGCCATGGCCGTCAGGAATTCTCCATTGCGTGGTAAACCTCCATCATTGACATGGCCTACTGACATTATTGTTGTGGAAAAGCTCATCGCTCGCCTTCAAACAACCATTTGTGATTTTCTAACAAATGTTTAATTCCTAGGCTTTTATCATGGCACCGCCTTCTTTGCTCATTCTTTCTTATGGCTTGGTCTGTTAAAATCAAAAGCTTGTACACATATAGCCCATTCATCGACTACTCGATGAAAGTCCTAAATGAGTCTGATAGTCGGAGCTAGACATTGTAACAAGAACAAATTGTTTGGACTTTAAGAAACTCTTCTATTTCCAATGCAAGATCTCATGGCATGTGGGTTTCAAATGTAATGAGACAACTATTGAGAAATTAAAATGATATCCTATTTGGTGACATTGTTGCAAGGAACAAGAAGATGAAATATACAAACTACAATTTTCAAATGGAGAAAATTTAGGGCTACCTCAGCATAACTTCCAGGTTCGTTTCCTTCAATTCCTCTTCCTTCTCCTTTTCTTTTACTTCAACCAAAGTCTAAAGATCAACAATAATGGCTGCCTAACACGCAAAAAAAAAAGTTTTAGAGATAAACACTTAAAGTTCTTCCTATTGCAGCTAATGAACCACTATAAGAGGGAATTTTTCTGTGGAAATAGCATATTTTAGTTCGCCAAAAAAAAAAAAAATTATTAGATTCATAATAGGTTGTATGGGGACATTAAACCTTACAAATTCCTTCCCATCAACGATGCGCAAATCAATCAACAACCAAAACAGATTTTAGGTAAAGATGTAGCTTAATAGTTGAAAGCCAAATCTTTTTTAGCTTTGAATTCAAATGAAGTTCCAGGTGCAAAGTAAAGTGAATAGTCACGATGCCAAAGAGCTTCACATGTTTGTATGGAGTTCCAATACTCCACCAGTGTCTGAATGAGGTGGGCTCCATATGTTTGGCGGAGCTGACTTATGTTCGGCCGAGCAACTAGGATGAATGCACGAAGGAGAATGGATGTTAGTTGTTGATCAACCTCAAATGGGGGAGACAAAGGTATTAACAAATTATTTCATTTCCTATTGTTTCTTTGCATGTGCTACTTCAGTATATTCTTTTCAACTCCCTAAACTACCATCCCAAGAATAACACACACATACATACTTAAAAAGGCTTTCCAGTCAATGACCATTGGTTTCACTATTCTTCACTACCCAAAACTACCAAACAAAAGAATGCATTTAATTTGAATTTATTTCAAGGGTGATTGTATTTCTTCTGTAATTTACTAATCTCAAATCTACTATAATATTTTAGCTCCCTGAGCTCCACCAGTTAGCAGTTCAAGTTGCAAAAGTACTTAATGTTAAGGCTCCTAACCAATTCTTCCATAACCAGCTACCATTCTTTCTTTAAATAGTGATCCATCAACATTCAACTTAAAGTATGGTGGTTTTGGGGCCACCCATTTAATCAAAGAAGTTCTAGCACCGTGTACTTGCATTGTATTAGGATCTTGGCAATGGAATTGTAGACGTTTCCAAATTTGAAATTTAACCTATGAGGGAGATGTGTTAGTATTTAAATCAATTTGCCTTGTATAAGATTTCCACAAAAGCCATAACGCTGTCAAGTTGGCAATAGTCATATCAACTGCTACCCCATAATGCCATTGAGTAACTAACTTGATGAATTTCTCCACAATTGTCCCATCGGTAGTCATCACAAGAAAATGTAACTCATCCCAGACTATCTTTGCAAGAGAGCACTGCACAAAAATGTGATCTGGGAAATTAGCTGTATTTTCCTCATAGGCATTGTCTCTATTCAAAATACGGGTAGTTAAGTTTGTTGGGTATTCTATACTTGATAAGTCACATTTATATCTCAAGATGAATTTCAAATCCAATAGTGTTGTAATTTTCATAGTTTTATTTGAAAATTCAAAAAATCTATTTTTCTAAAGGTTGAGTTTTTTCCTAAAAGACACCTAAATGGCCAATATGTGTCTCTTTTGGAAGGCTAGTTTGGTGGCTAACAAACATGCCTTAAGGGAAAAGATATATCCTTTGGAGACAACCTTCGGTGGTGTCTCTTGCTCTCCTATATAAAGGTGGGAGGGGTTTGTTATTCTTGCACGAATGTTTTGAACATCATTGGTTTACTTTAAATTGTGTCATAAAAAACGAATTGGTGAATGTAGCTTTACGGATTCCTTAGTCCATCAATTACGGAGTGCACCATCTGAGATGGAGGGGTTGAGTGATCTTGGAGGTGAAAACGCATTCTTGACCCGTGTACACAATTCGGGAGCGTTTAAATACCTTAAAGAAAGTGTCGTTACCGGCACGTTTCAACTCCGTCAATTTTCGTTTATCAAGATGGATATACGTAACAAACCTTTTGAAAAGGGTTTTGTTCATGCCATTTGAATCAAGATAAGTTTTCTAATTCTGCTTTATTTGTCTTATATGATTGCCTTGTGGTAATATATTTCCAACAAGTTTAAGGTATTTAAACGGATCGTATAAGACTTGGGTTTCCAATGAAATAATTGGTACGTGTTCTTAAATCATATTAACAGGCGGTGCAATCTTTAGTAAGGCAAATACGGTTATGATCAGGCCTTTTTTTTTACAAAATTACTTTTAAGAGTAGCAGGATTACAAGTTTTCCTGTTTAGTTTTAGTGGCTTCAAGGTGACGATTATTTCCTTTGGTTTCATAATGTAGTTGTTAAAACGATTGCATAAGACTTCGGACTAATTCTGCCTAATACAGAATATTGTCATTTAATTTTGCAAGGCAGAATATAAGAAGGGATTACAATCAATTTCTTTTTTATAATTTGTTTCTTGCATGAATCGATGACAGTAGTATTTGGGTAAGCACTCCAAGAGCAAACTTGTTTTATCTTTATTCTGGCATGTTTTTAGAGAGCAATAGATGACAATCTGCCTATAAAGTTCATTATTATAATTTCTGGCAGAAGTGCTTCTCTTTAAATTGAATATTTTTCTGTTAGTGGCTCTTTCATAAAAGTTTTGCATATTTATCTTACGGATATTTCTGCAAGTGGATGGATGACTCACTGCAAATTTTCATTTATATGTCTTTATTATCTTATGAGGCATTGGTTATGGTTCCGTGCCTAGATATTTAGAGGGCTGTGTGCCTGTGTGTTCCTTGATATGATATAGGTTATAACCATTTAACAGATATTTTGTTTGAGTTCTTACTGTTCTCCTACCAATCATTGTTCTAGAACTAAGTTGTGGTCAAAGATACTGGATTGATACGAATATTCCAGTTTTATACTCCTTGTTAGTATGTTCCGTGTTTTCTTTTGTCTAATATCAGTTTACATCAATCATTAGAGCCTTTGTCTAACTGGGCATCTCTGTGAGTTGTTTCAATTGTTGTTGTCTTCTCTAGTCTTTCTCACTAACACGACTTATGATATTGTTGCTCTTTTCACTGAGGAGTTCTAGAGAATTTGCACTATTCAGAGTTTGTTACCATGTTTGTGACGGACTCCAAACGGTTCATAAGGTTACCTGAAGAAGATAGAAAATCCAGTATATATCGCGGCTGAACATCAGTTCACAACGATTCGTTGCAACCTTCCATTATTTGATTTTTCTCAGTTAGTAAATGGTATTCTTTGGGGGTGTTTATCAGTTCACCCTGACCTGTACGTATTAAGATGGGGGCGTCCAGAACTGGCCAGAAAGGCCGTTAATATGATAGAGCAGAAGCTCTGAGTGGACCAATGGCCAGAAATAATGACAACCCAGAAGAAAAAAGAAGACCTCTACTGTGCCACATGGCACTGTTTGGATACTTTTCCATACATTAGTGAAGAATCTATAAGGATTAACGAGGAAACTTGGGCTATAACGAGTGCAACAGCATGGATGATAAAAAAGAAAATCAGTTTTCTAGTTTCAAATTATGTTGGTTTACAATCATCCATTATATTGATTTATTTGGAAATTGTAAAATTTGACGTTTTCTGAAAGAACCATTGGGCTAAGTGAACCATTACATGTTGGTTCTACCAGACTTGTATACCAGGTGCCTTGAACCCATTTGCTTAATTAGGTTCATCTTGTCGGGGTTTACTTTCTTATTGATTCAATTAAAGGATCAGCTTCTTGATGAACTACCTATTAAGACTGATGAAGCGTATCTGATTTGTTAGTAACCATGGTTGGAGGGAAGATACATGGTGAGGGACGCGTGTGTACCTCCAGCAATATTCATATTGAATAACATTTTCTTGCATGTCTTTCCTTAACTATCCAATGAATCTAAGTGAATTTGGATTCTACCAACAGCTTGTAGTTATTCAAGCTTGTGAGATAAAGGGTGGAAAATTTTTAATCAATGAACATGGACTACAAAATCAAACCCCCAGAAGTGCACTATGTGTGCATGATTGAGCTACTAGGCCGAGAAGGTTTCTTATGATGAAGCCTTTGCAGTGATTAAAGTTGCTCCCTTCAAACTTACTGTGAAGATGTGGGCTGCCTTGCTGACAGCTTGTAAGTTTCACGGGATTCTAGAATTTGAGAAATTTGCAGCCATATGCATGGGATGGAAACCAGGGAAGAATGTGAGGGAAGCTGCTGCAGTCCTACATACCTTGAAAAGAATTCTCTTGAGAATGCTTCCTACATATACTCAGATTATGAAGGAAAAGCCTCAGTTTTCCTTTCAGGTGATGGGTTCCATATCCAAACCAAAGAAATTTACCATAAAGTAAATGGCATAATATTGGAGATTTCAAAACCTGGCGATATCCCAGTTTAGAAATCTTTGCTTCCTGATGTGGATGAACGGGTATTGTTTTATAAATTCATCAATACATCAAGAGAAGATGATTTTTACTCCTTTATAATCATCAAACCAAACAGGGATCTCTCGAGAGTAAAACGAAAAATCCTAATAAGAAAAGAAGCAGTGATGATGGATCTGAGTCTGGTCTTATTGAAGGTTTACCTGGTCTGATCTGAAAACTTGTTAAGAGGAAAGAAATTAGATTATGAGGCCTTCAATAAGTTTTCAGATCAGGTATAACCATTGAGGTTGGTTATCAATGGACTCCTAGAAAGAGTTTGAAAGGTCTTTATTCAGAGTTTTGGGCAACCTCCCATGATTTATGATTTATGGGGCTCTCTAATTAAAGAAGGAGAGGGAGGACTAATATGTTTGCTCTAGATTCAAAGTGGGTTTGTATGATTTCCTAGAAAGGCTTAATTTCAATATCCTCAATGATGATAATCCTTGAATAAATGGATTATTAATTTCATGTCTGCCCCTAGTAATCATCTAGAGAGACCACTATTAAAAGAAGGAAAACGTAGGTTTTCATGGGACTCTTAATAGACCACTATTGGTTTCTTTAAATTAAAACAGTGAGCAGTAGCAGCCAAACATTGAATGTACCTATAAGGTTTGGATCAATTTGTGGCCTTTACGTTGTGAAAGGTTGTATACTTTGGTGGTAGTTTGAAAACAATGAGAATAATGATCTACATAAAACATATGAGAACTTGGAACAAATGTGTCAAACATTTATGTCTTGCGACCTTTCAAGTGAACCTAATTTGTTTGGGTTATGCTAAATCCAAAGTTGGTTAGGCCTAGGTGGCTATTAATGTCATAGTACAACATGTAGTTCGATATGTATCATGTGGTTATGATTTACCCTCAAATGACATAACAATGGTATATGACCATTGAATTTTATATGTGATAAACCTAAATTGTGGGGGTTTATGTTTATTATGAAAATACATGTATATTTTACATGTTGTGTCTCTTTTCAAGAGACAAGTTCAATATAGTGATTGATTTTACTTGAAAAAGGAAAAATGACATATAAATCATATGCATTTGGGAACCATCTTGAATTGAAGATGAAAAATGGCATATGCTTCATATGCATTTGGGATTCATCTTGAATTAAATATGATATGTATAGACTTGTGATGGAGAATGAATTTTGAATTAAAAAATATAAGTTCTACCAAATATCACCAACTATATATGCCTTTGTAAGAAGGATGGAAATCCCAAGAGCTAACATGTAAAATCATGTGTTGGTAGGTGACTGTTATATATAAGTACCTACATGTGTGGCTTTATAAATTTGTCGAATCCTAAGCCACAAGGCTAAGGTAACAATGAAAGATACATGTTGGCGATCATTGGAATAAGCATTTACATTGAGGGTAAATGTCGTGATCAATAGATAAAGTAAGACATTGTGTCTTAAAAGCATGTATCTATAAATGAGAGGGACATTATGTCTTATATACATATGTCCAATGAGGCTAATATAATAGCGCTATGTATAGTCAATGAAATAGTTTGACTGAAAGTTGTGTAAAGCCTCAAAATCACTAATGTGATGTTGTTTAGAGGAATGAGCTATAAAAGTCTATCCAAGATCATGTGATGGACACCCAACCTATGTGAAGAGGTTTCAATCCTGAATTAGGTTCAAAGGGTAAACAATGAAGTCACTGGATGACCTGAGAAGTACTACTAAGTTCATTTCAATATTATGGTAAAGTAGTACCACCACAAGGAAAGAGGTTGAGCAAGAGGTTCTTAATTAGCTGAAACCTACAAAATGTGGGGGTGTGTTAATTGTGGTGCACACTGGCTGACCTAAGTGGATGTAGGAAGTAAGGTCGCTTTCCGATGAGAATTATATAGGCGAATTCTCAAGACATCCATGAGACTAAGATCTGGGACATGACCTGTTCTCTTTTATTAGAGAAAAAATGTCAAAAATAATAAATTTTATAAAAGGGCTTATCATGTAAAGTCGACTGATAGGATATGGCTGATGAGCTTGTCAGCTACGCACTGAGGAAAGGTTCAAGAAGTCTGACTTCACCCGTACTCTGTAGCGAGGTTCATTAGACCTAGTATAGGTTCAAGTCCGAAAGACACCTATAATGACATGTCCTATCGTGTCTAATATGTTCACCAATTCAGAGTTTTGTTTTCTCGAAATTTTTGAATTTTGTGGGGGATTGTTGTAATTTTCATAGTTTTATTTGAAAATTCAAAAAATCTATTTTTCTAAAAGTTGAGTTTTTTCTTAAAAGACACCTAAATGGCCAATACGTGTCTCTTTTGGAAGGCTAGTTTGGTGGCTAACAAACATGCCTTAAGGGAAAAGATATATCCTTTGGAGACAACCTTCGGTCGTGTCTCTTGCTCTCCTATATAAAGGTGGGAGGGGTTTGTTATTCTTGCACGAATGTTGTGAAAATCATTGGTTTACTTTAAA
The DNA here is from genome assembly GCF_041222555.1 of Hakea prostrata. Taxonomy (NCBI): domain Eukaryota; kingdom Viridiplantae; phylum Streptophyta; class Magnoliopsida; order Proteales; family Proteaceae; genus Hakea; species Hakea prostrata. Next base: position 52,796,456 of record NC_142602.1, on the reverse strand, counting down.
TTGTGTCATAGAAAACGAATTGATGAATGTAGCTTTACGGATCCCTTAGTCCATCAATTACGGAGTGCACCGTCTGAGATGGAGGGGTTGACTGATCTTGGAGGTGAAAACGCATTCTTGACCCGTGTGCACAATTCGGAAGCGTTTAAATACCTTAAAGAAAGTGTCGTTACCGGCACGTTTCAACTCCGTCAATTTTCGTTTATCAAGATGGATGTACGTAACAAACCTTTCGAAAAGGGTTTTGTTCATGCCATTTGAATCAAGATAAGTTTTCTAATTCTGCTTTATTTGTCTTATATGATCGCCCTGTGGTAATATATTTCCAACAAATAGTAGTGAAAATTAAATTCACAACAATCTCATGAATATCTCATAAGGAAAAAAAGAAGTCTTCTCTTCTTGGTATATAATTGTATTCTTGTAAAAAAGAAAATTCATGATTTACTATAAAAGAAATTTTAAATGTTTTAGATTACCATTACAAGAAAGAAAATTCATGATTTACTATAAAATAAATTTTAAATGTTTTAGATTACCAGTTTCACCGAATTGGTCTCATCCAACCATGTGAGCCACTCCGATAATCACCTATCAACAATTGGGATTAATTGGGTGGTTACAACTTTCCAAAGATTTGCTACAGTTTTGATGGGGAATGAATTGGAAGCGATTACTTTGTGTGATCTTCCCTTGGATCTTTATGTTTAATTAGAATCATGTACCAAGGGTGTCCAACTGCATAATAGACTCCTTAGATAGGAAGGTCCGACCTATTTCGTGTATAATTATTGAGCAACATTCAGCTCCCTGGTTGTCCTCCCCCCCCCCCCCCGGTTGCAAAAAAAGTGCTTCGGGCCTAGCCATTAATAAAGAAGCTATTGATCTCAAAATAATCTTCCAAAATCCTCAAAGTTGAGATATTCTTACATTGCTATCTTAGGGGAATCACGCAATCTCTCATCTGTCCAAACAAGGTTGACATGTTTAATCATAGTAGTAAAGCATCCTTTACAGTTTCTCCGCCACCATCACCATGACTAGGCATCACAAATATACAAGTTTTAAATTAAAAGTCAACTCAAAGAAGAAGATAAAAATTAAATTAGACAAAAATGTAAAATTATAGAGCAAATTGCACGGGCACCCCAAAATGGAGGCCTTAAAGCACTGACACTCCATTTTATGTTTAAAAAGCACAAAGACCCTAAAATTGGATTTTCATTGGATATATTTGTTCAATTTGTCACTGAAAATCTTTTAGACACTCTTTATTTTAGGGATATTTTTTAAAAATAAACAGTGATTTAACTGTTTTCAGTGATAAATTTGACAAATATATCTAATAAAAATTCAATTTTGGGGTCTCTATGATTTTTAAACATAAAGTGGGGTGTCAGTGCTTTAAGGCCTCCATTTTGGGGTGCTAGTGCAATTTGCTCAAAATTATATTAGAGAACATTTCACACGTGCATATACACGTGCGTCATTACTAGTTATTATAAAAGTATGAACTCAAGGGACATGCCTACATTTAGTTTTCCTCCAATACCTCTCTGTACTCACTCAATTAGGCCTTTACATTAATTATAAATGATGTCTATAATGGTCAATTAAAATAACAACCATTTAAAATAAATTATTTATTCAATAAATGTTAATCAATGAAAACAAACATCATTAAAAACAATGAGATTTGTTGATCTCTCCCAAAAAATTACATAGGATTCTGTAATTGAACATTTATAGTTTAGTTTCCTTCCAATACCCCTATGTACTCACTCAATTGGATCTTTACATTAATAATAAATGACGTATATAATGGTCAATTACGATTACAACCATTTAAAATAAATTATTTATTCAAGAAATGTTAATTGACGAAAAAAAAATTCATTTAAAATGATGAGAAATTTTTATCTCTCCCAAAAAATTACATGAGATTCTCTAAATCAATATAGTATATGGATACCAACAAGGTATATTATTATTAAAGGAATTCCAACTGTTCCTATCCCAAAAGAATTGCTAACTATTACGTCTTTTGGAAAAAAGAAAAGAAAAACTTCTCGTTTTTTCTCTCCAAAATTAATCATTTTCAATTCACCCTTAAGAAAAAGAGAGAAAAAAGTATTATTCTTAAATGAAATCCAACTGTTTGTTCGCAAAAGAATTGCTAACCACTACATCTCTTGGAAAAAACAAAAAGAAATTTTTTTCCTTTTTCTCTCCAAAATTAATCATTTTCAACTCACACTAAAAAAAGAATAATAATATATAAAAATAAATAAATAAATCCCTCTTTGCTCTTTAGGAGTTTCCTTATCTTAAAATTATCAAATAAATAAATGAATATATTTGATAATCTTGAAGAGTTATGCCAAAGATTATTCCAATAGTGACAATATGGTGCAAGTTAGGACTAATAGATCATAATGTTGTGTCACATAAAATAAAAAATAAAAAATAAAAAAAAGCATCTTATACTATAGAATTACCCCTAAAAACATTGAAGAAACTAACAAAAGAATATTTGCTCAATTGAAGGAAATTATAGAAAAAAAAAAAAAAAAAACTAACAAAAAATTATTTGCTCAATTGAAAGAAATTAAAAAGAAAAAAAAAAAAAACAAAAATTCTTGTGGTTGTATAATTATGCAATTGATTGATAAGAATAAAATTTATAATTTACAATGAAAGATCTAGCCTCCCTGTATTATAAAGTAAAGATAAATTTGTAGTTCACAACAAAAGAAAAGTAGTTTCATGTACATATAAATCTGACCATTAAATTTATTGAATTAAATCGAAACTGTTTATGATGGAACATCTAGATTCAATCCAACCAAATTTAACAGTAGGATTTCTAGGACCGTTCAATACCACATTCCCTAAATAAAATTATTTTTTCCAATTACAAATATATAATTTCTAGCATGCCTTAAAGGTTAAAAAAAATTTATATCTAGGAAAAGAAAGGTTACTGATTTTTTTTTTGCTATAACACAATCTCTTTGATAATCTCTGAAGATATTGATCTCGGAGTAATCTCCCAGATCCCCAAAGCTAAGATGTTGTTGCTTCACTAGGAGACACTCATGTTATCATTTATCTGAACTTAAGGGTGACATGTTTGACTATAGTAGTAAAGTGTCATTTTCAGTCCGTTTGCAACCATCATTATGATTAAGCATCACAAATATATAAGTTTTAGATTAAGATTCAACTCAAAGGGGAAAATAAATTAAAATTTCTAAATTACACAAAAAAATAATATATTTATTAACACATCACAGGTGCATTTGCACGTGTGTTATTACTAGTGCATAACTAAATACAAAAATCTTGAGGATAAGAGGACAAAAATCAGTCCATGCAGATGCCAAGCGTTTAGACCAAGAACACTCAAAGAAAAGCTCAGAGATAGATTGGGATTCACTTAGGCAGAAGCAAGAAATACTATATGTTATTGCAGAATTTGGTCTCCCGTGGTCGAACGCTCGAACCTGCAAAAATGTGCTCGACTTGTGTGGTCGAGTATCGTCTACGACAAACAAGTTAGTTCAAACGAACAAAGGAATCAAGCTCAATCTCTCAGTGTATTCAATAACTTAAGAGTGCATACCTTATGATGATGACCATACCTCTTTATATGATTCTCGTTAGTCGATTACTAAGAGGAGTTCCTGTTGTAGAGTTGTATCAGGAACCAACCTCTCTTCCGTTAGTTGAGTTCCACTTAAAGAGTAGTAATAGAGTCTGATACGGACTTAGATATAGGTTCGAGTCATGATAGTGTGGTCAGACAAAATGTTAGACCAGATACTAATCCGATCATCTAATTCCGGTTTGACTGGTTTGACCATAACATCCAGGTTCGACCATAACATAAGCCCCCCAGTCTCATACCCGAACACCCAAGTGTTCGGTAGGCGAGACTCAATTTTACTTTATTCTGGTCATGACGTTTGACCGTATCTTATGAAGATCTTCTCGAGGAAGCCAACTAATGGTCTGACGGTTGGGTCATGATGATGACTGCAGCACGTCTTTTCATGTCTTCTGTGATCATGCCACATGTCCCTTGACGAGACCCAAAAAACGGATAGCCGTTTTTCTAATTTATTGATTCCAGCTTTGGTTCTTCCACATGGCGCCTCCATTTATTCTCTTCTCTTTTATTAAAAGCCGTTGATATGAATTTGATCATGTTCTTTGATAGCCGTGTGATCATACTCTCTTTGGAATATCTAAAGCCTCGCAATCTAAACCTTCAGATTCTTTTCTTTTAGAGTCCTTTGATTGGAATTTGTGTGAAATATAAAAGCTTCATTTCACTTCATCTTCTTCACTTGGTTCCATTCCATTTTCACTGCGTCTGAGCATTTTAGTTTCTCGTCTTTGAACTGCTCTTCCAAACTATTATTGTTCTTGCCGTTTTGGTCTTTAACCTTTGTTACTTGCTCCATCGTAAGCCTGTCGTGACTGAAGTTGGTGTTTTACGGGAGTTGTTGGAGTATTTTGAGCACTTCTTCCTCTCTAACCAATAAGTCTTTTTAACTTTGCTTTTTCTTTGTTCTTTTGTTCTTAGTCATCTCTTTGATTTTCTGTGGTTGGGAGAAAATCTGTGGCTAGGAGACCCTGTATTTACTCTCCCTCCATGGTTACTTCAGACATTTCTCAGAGTGACTCAGGTAGAACAGAAAATTCTGACCTCGAGGTTGGTGGTTGATAACTCTATGAAATAGAGTTAATTCTGGTAATTTTATACTTGAGATAGCTTGACTCAAGAGTATTTTATCTTTGTTTTAGTGTTAGTTGTCATTAGATGTTGTTTTAGTGAGTCTTAGCATTTTAAATCTTGTAAAGGTCCTTTATGTCATTCATGCATGAATTTCTTTTTAATTAATGGATGAATTTGATCAGCCCTCTTTCTCTTGGCATTGTAGGTGAAGAACCATAAAAGATAAAGACATGACATGGAACATAGAAGAAGAACATATCTTCTCAATTTGTGTAAAGATGCTGCAGCATTACGGAGCAGAATATTCCTAGATTGAACTCACGTAGTATCACCTAGTGAAATGACTAAAAAGGGCTAACTAATTGGACTCTCTTCTCGTCAATTCGTGAAGGATCTCAGCCTTGGATATCAAAAGGGAATGTTCTAATCCAGCAGCCCATTTTCTACCCTATCATTGGAGGAATTTTTGGGGAAGAGAAAAAAGGAGGCGGATGAACAAAAAGGATAGAGCAAGAGAAAGAAAAAGAAAAAGGTTGGAGCTCGTGCAAGAAGCATACTTGCTGGAGAGAGGAAGCTGGAGCAATGTGGAAGCATCTCCTAGTTTTCTAATTTTGGTTTTATAATTCTTAAATTTTCATACTCTAGCTGAACTATGTTAAGGACTGTATATATTTCTCTGCTTTTGAACTTTGATATGAGCTAAGCTCTTATTGTGTTGGGATGATAAAAGTACTTGAACCTGTGTTTTGAGCTGTAATGATCCAGTCTTATTTAGCTTTACTGTAGCACGATGTATTATCAATGAATTCAACATATTAATTTATGAGTAATTTCATTTATTGACTGAACATACATGAATGAATGTTGTGATTTTAGTGAACTGGAAAGTTAATTAAGTTTAGATAAATGCTGAATGGCGTGAGTTAGCTTAATCCTAATTTGGGTTTAGCTATTTAGTGGATAAGGTAGGAATACTCACCTCACGTAGCCATGATTAAAACTTGGCATAATTTGCATTCTCAGTTCACTTCTCCATAGGAATATGAGGATTTTGAATATGGATGTTAGTGCATATGTGGATTGGAAGATACCCGTATGTAATTTGTTCCAGGATCTTTGATATACTTCGTGCTGTAGTGTTTTTGTATCATCCACAGTATAAATTCAGGGGAGGGGAAATTGATTCCCAATACTCCTACCACTTACTATAGTTCCTTCTATTGCATATTTTCCATTTAATATCTTTTGCGTAATTTTCCTTTCTTTCATTCATTTAGTTTGTTAATCACAAAGTCATTTTGTCATTCTTGTTTAAATTAGTCTTCCTTTTACATTGATATTTGAAGATAAAATTCTCCGTGGGATTGATACTCTACTTACTAATTACTACTTGATTGCGACACATGCACTTGCGTAGCATTTTTAGACACAAGCAAACAAGTTTTTGCGATTATCTTCCGACCAATCTGCTAGTGACCAAATGGTTTCTGGTAGTGGTCGATCAGATTTGACTATGATGCTAATGGTCGATCAGGTTCCGATCACACTAGTGATGAACATCAGGGTCCTTCCTCTCCTTCTAAGCCTTCCTGAGATTCTGCTGGGAATTCGTGTGAAGAGCCTGAAATTCAGTCTCGGCCTTCCACTATCCCAACCAGTGGTAATACGAAATCTGGTGTTAGTGCTTGAGCGAAATTCATGGCTGCGAGGCAACAATGGGTTAATAGCTTGACACCCGAACAATACAAAGTTGAGCAAGCCAAGACTTCCTCTCCCGACTATATTAAGTTTAATCCTAACAAATTAGGTCCCGAATTCAGAACTTCTGAGATAACCAAGGATAAGTTAGAAGTGACCCGGACAAAATATAATATCCCTTTTGAGTTTGTCCTCCGAGCACCCTTGAAATCTGATCGAGCTAATAAGTGTCGACTTGGGGAGTTCGTTCTTTATGAAGACTCTCTAAAGAGTGGTTTTTGACTTCCCGTTCACCAAATTTTTTCAGACATTCTTTGTCATTTTGAGATTTGCCCGGGGATGTTGGCCCCTAACAGTTGGAGAAATTTTATATGTTTTTGGGGATTTTGCCAACAACCTGAGGTCAATGTTCGACCTTCTCTTGCTCTATTCTTGCACTTCTTTATAGCTAAGAAGATGGAGCAGTCTGATTGGTATTATCTGTTCAAGCGTTCGTCTCGTCAATATGGCTGGGAAGGGAATTTTGTTGCTAATGGGACACTGCCTTCTAATACTAAGGTGTGGTGTCCCAAATTCCTTTATGTTCGGTCCTCCCATACTCCTTCTTTTCTGACCTCTTGGAGTGGATCTCTTCTTAAGAAGTCGAACAACCTTCCACACCTTTCTCCCCCCGAAGAATGAGCAAAGGAGTGGATCCTGAGCATTCCTACTAAGAACAAAAATTACCGAGCTGTGAATGGCTTTTGTCCCGAGCATCCAGAGATATTATCTTTTTGGGGGTTTTTTGCCCGGTAAGTTTTGTTTATTGGTTTTCTTTTGATGCAACGCTCTTTGGTTGGTCTATATTCATTTTGTCTTCTTTTTTGTAGTGTTGCTGAGTCCAGCTGCTTGTGTGAAGGTTGCGGCTTCTAAGATCAAGGAAGTTATTGAGAAGCATCCAGCCAAACCAGACAGGTCGAGGAATACTAAATCGAAGGCTTCAGTGAATTCTGGTCATCCTACTCGACCAAACAAAAGGTCTGCCGCTACTATGGTCGAGAGGATCGAGAAGCGTTCCAGAATCGAGGACCCTTCAAGTAAAGAGGTTGTTCCAAAAGAATCTTCAGCTCCTCCAAAATCTCCAAGTGTTCTTGGTTGAGACGTTCCTTCAAGTTCGAGACCCGGTGGTTCTTCTGTCCTTCCTCCCTTATTGCTCCCGAACTAGAATTTAACTACAGAGTCTAGTGTTCTTTGTAACAAACAGGGTGGTACGCCCGTGGCCAATGAATGGCTTTCTAATGTTCTTCTTCCAGTCGACCAGAAGTTTATGGATGGTCTGACACCGCTTCGTCGGTATGACATAGCAGCCAAGTAAGTATTACCTATTCGTCCATCTTTATTTTGAGTATGTCCTTCTTGTGTTTGGACTTGACTATTGTTTTTCTTTTTGTAGAAGGCTCTGCAACCTTACCCAGACTTTGGGTTCGTGCTTTGAGATTGGTCAGCAATATCATTTACAATTGCATCAGTTGAATGAGAAAATGAAGAAAAAAGAAGTTGAAGTGTCCGACCTTAAGTCTCGAGCTGATGAATTGGTCGAGAAAGAAGCATCCCTTCTTACTCAGGTAGACGAGCTCAAAGGTTCCGAACAAGCATCTTCCGAGCTTATCAAATCATTGCAGGATAAGCTGAAAGAGAAAGAGCAGTTATTGGCTGACCATACTCATCAGCTCACGGCCATAACTAATGAGAGAGCTTCTCTACGTGCTGAGCTAGAGAAGATGCAATCCCATTCGTCTCCAACCTCCTTCAAATTTATTCCCAACGAGCTTAGGCATGAAGTGATCAAACATTGGGTTCGAACAAGAAAGTGCTTGCAGTTTATGGCGGAAGTTGTAGGACCCGGATTCAATTATGGTTGGAGATATGTGTATAAAGATATTTTATCTCGTTACCTGACCTTAGATGTTTCCAAGTTTAAAGACTTCGTTGACCCAAGACTTTTTGATGTACTCAAAATTTTAAGGCCTCAATGGGCAGTTGATAAAGCTTCTTTCCCGAGTAGTGATCCAGTTGAAGTTTCTCCTTTTTTAGATTCAAACTGGGATCCAACTCCCGAGGAGGAAGCTAAAGAGGATAATGCTTCAAGCAAGAATGATGATGGCTCGGGAGATGAAGAAGAAGAGAATGTTGTTAGTGCCAAAGATGTTCTTGCATAGTCTTTGTGTTTTTGTTTGATGGATATTCATGAACTTCTTTTTGTTTATGTTCAAACTTCTTTGTGTTCGAAATCTATTTACCTTTTTTGTATTTGACTTTGATGTTTGAACATTTTGAACAAAGTCATTTTGATTGACGTTGGTTGTAGTCGAGCATATTTTATACTTCCGAGCATCTGTTGATTGTAGTCGAGCATATTTTCCTTTACTCTTGGATCCCTAGCATGTTTGATTGTGCTACACTTGCTCATGATTCCGAGCAAAGGGAGTTTCCTTTTGGAGCTGCCTTTGCTCATGATTCCGAGCAAGGGGAGTTTCTTTTTGGAGCTGCCCTTGCTCATGATTTTGAGGAAGGGGAGTTTCCTTTTGGAACTGCTCTTGCTTATGATTTCGAGCAAGGGGAGTTTCCTTTTGGAGCTGCCCTTGCTCATGATTCCAAGCAAGGGGAGTTTCTTTTTGGAGCTGCCTTGCTCAAGATTCCGAGCAAGGGGAGTTTCCTTTTGGAACTGCCCTTGCTCATTGTCACATCCTCCCAGCCGGTACCCTAACTGGCATACCCGAGAGTGTGATCCGCAGCCCCGAAGATCAAGTACCGAGGAAATCATCCTCCCACATATACAATAACATAATCATAAACAGGAAAATCAAGGTTTAATATTATAAACAAAGGTTCAAACAATAATGAATAATCAGTATAATCAGAGTGCGGAAAAGATACCAGATATCCAATGATATCAAAAAAAGAGTAAAGTGAGGCGGAAACTCACTCCACCAATATAGCGGAACGCAGTATGAAAGTCAAAAGGAATTACAACTGAAACAAATGTACTAAGAAATAAACTAAGATCAAGCGTCTTCTAGTTTATAGATAACGCCTTCATAAGTGTGGACTTCATCAATCCAATGAATCCGTTCTAACTCTATGCTGTTTTCAAAAGTAGTACGCAGCTTGATCCGCCGGGGGATCATCAGAGTAATCTTGATTTCGAAACTCAGTAAGGTAGTTAATCCATAACATCATAGATAACATATGGCAAAACATAACATGATGCAATGCAGTATGAAACAGATAAAGTATGAATGCATCTAAACTCTATGTATGCTGGTCTCTATGGTAGACATGTTTTAAGTCATAACACCGTACTTCCTTGGGTAGGTCACGCATACGGCTCCTGTTGGTAGTGGGTCCGGGCATCCCTCTCGGACAAACCATGGTAGGGGGTTAAGTCAACACACTCTCTCACAACCATTTGGCATAAGTACCGGCGCATGTCAAGGAAAAGCCTAGCCCAATGCAAGTCATCTAGTCAGTTACATCAAGTCAGTTCTAGATACTTCCATTCCTACCCTCTCGGGATCCTTTCCGGTATCCTTCACACTAGAGTCACGGATATTACTCACCGGACTCATCAACCCTATTGGTTATCCACATATGGTAAACGGGAAGCTCTCATGTCCTCTCACGGATATAACTCACCGGTCTTGAGCGCCCACGAGCCCAAGTCTAGCCATATGCAACCCTCCAATAAATGGTCCCCACAATGTGATTCCCATCCTCTCACGGATATAACTCACCGGTCTTGAGCGCCCGTGAATCCCCATTGCTACCATGGGTGTAAAACCCAGCCCTAACCTTGACCCGGAAACCTTGTTATTTGTAGGTCCGATGACCCGAAGTAAAGTAAGAAGTCAGCTTTGGGCCATCCCAGTGGAGGACTTGGTGTCTGGCTTTGAATCCATGAAAGTTGATGATGAAGTTCTATTTATGGAAACTGAATCTTGATGAAGATCGGATTAGTTGATGGACTTGGAGTGCTCTCTATCTTGGTTTGAAGGCATTTCTACCTATTAGGTAAGTCACTTGACATGTGTGCAAAACCCCTTTAGGATTGGATTTGATCTGGGATTTCAATTCCCTGTTTTGGAATTGCTGTCAGCATTGGTCGACTGATTGGTCGACTGGACCAGTCGACCAATCCACTCGACCAATGAGTGCTGTCTTTGGCAATTAGGTTTTGCTTGCTCTATTTAAGTCCAATCTCGAGTCTACTTCGTATTTGCTGCCTCCAAACTCTTTGGAACGAACCAAAGACCTCTGCAAGTCATCTCCCTTGCATCCTTGGTGATTTTCTTGACGGATCTTTGTCAAAACTCTTCCTTTTCATCAAAAGGTATGTCTACACTCTCTTCTTCTCCTCTATCTCTTATTTTCTTTCCTTTTTGAGTTGAGCAAGCTGGAGGAGATGCTGCATTCTCTGTTGCAAACATCTCTGGACTTGTCTCTCATGATCATCCTAAGGATTAAAGGCTAGAACAATGATCTTAACCATGATCATTGCAAGCTTTTGAAGGAATCATGATCAAACCATGATCTAATCTTTGTTTAGCTTCTGATTTGAATTCTGATCTTCTTGGATCTTCTATATTGATCATGTTAGTAGTTAATTGCTGTGTTTTCTTTTCATGATCCATGATCTATCAATCTCTAGTTGTTCTCTTCTACCATACTATGTGTTCTTCATGAATCATGATAGTTACATATATGGTAGGTTTTGTTTCCTTATTTAGATTTATGCTTTTAAGCATATTTCCTTGAAGATCTAAGTATGTTTTTCATGATATCTTTACCTGAAGCAATGATCCATCCTCCTATTGTTCTTGTCTTTGATTTCTACCTTGAATTCTTCAAGATCCATGGTTGATCTAATTATGGTAACTTTTTGTTTCCTAATTTGGATCTTGATGGCTTGATTTGATTAGTGTTTTGAGGTCCCCTATATGTTAGAATACTACTGATGTAGTTTACCCCTTGATTAGTAACCTTTTGAACCACCAAATTCGAATTTCATATCTTAAAACTCTGTTTTTTTAGGCTACTGTCTGCATTGGTCGACTGATTGGTCGACTGGACCAGTCGACCAATCCACTCGACCGATGAGTACAGCAACTCCAGAATTGGTCTGTGTTGGATGTTTTGGTATCTTTTCTGTTAGGGATCTTTCCTAATATGTTGTATACACTTGTTTAGGACCTTCTACTCAAGTTTGCCAAGATCTTACTTGATTTCTTAGGATTCCTTTGCGAGTTATAAAAGGTAAGGATGGTTATTTCCTTAATTACATAGATAGCATGAATCTAGTTTCTATATTTGAATATCATTGATATGTTTCCTTAATTAGATTCTTACAACGATATACTACTGTTGCATAACCTTGATTACAGTAGCATTGCTTAAATTGATTCATGTATGATTTACTTACCAATTATATACAAAGTGATTGTAATTATTGATTTCTTTCCATATATGAAGTTACCATATATGTGATGATCTGAATTGATGCATGTGTATGCTTAAGTATGGTTTGGAAAGGAGAGGTGTCCTTTTGACACTTCTGTCCTTGGACTACTACGGGAATATTATGGGATGTTTCCGGAGATGCCCTATGGACACCTTCCTAAACTGTTGGATGACATATCTAGGATTTGTCTAGTAGTGTTTGGCTAGGATGTCCTGTTATGTCAGACCCTAATCGGAGGGGTATTGAGACCGAACGACCCGTGGTAGCAATGGGGATTCATGGGCGCTCAAGACCGGTAACCAACCCGTGAGAGGACAGGAATCACATTGTGGGGGCCATTTATTGGTAGGGTTGCATATGGTTATACTTGGGCTCATGGGCGCTTAAGACCGATAACCAACCGGTGAGAGGACGTGAGAGCTTCCCGTTTACCATATGTGGATGATCAATAGGGTTGATGAGTCCGTAGTCAGGGACTATGAGGACTCTAGTGTGAAGGATACCGGAAAGGATCGTCAGGGACGAGGAATGGACGTATCTGGATCTGACTTGATGTAACTAAGTAGAAGACTTGCATTTGGCTAGGCTTTACCCTGACATGCGCCGGTACTTAGACCAATGGTGATGTGAAAGAGTGGTGACTTAACCCCCAGCCATGGAATGTCCCGAGGGATGCCGGACCCATTACCAACTGATGATGAGTGATTGAGACCTTCCTAAAGAAGGACGGTGCTATGACTTAAAACATGTCTGCCAATAGAGACCAGCATACATAGAGTTAGATTCATTCATTCATTGCTTGTCTCATATCATATTGCATTTATGTTTGTTCCGAAATCCTCGCCATTCATGTTATTATGGATTTAATCGCCCTTACCGAGTTTCTTTGAAACTCATTCCTTTATTGTACAATGTTTGTTAGACTATTCTGCAGGTACTGAATATTATGACGGTCCCTATGAAGAAGCGCAAGGCAAAGAGGCATATCTCCAGGAAGGTGATTGCGGTTACCACAATTACACTGAAGATCCCGCGAGTGGTTATGCTCCGTACGATGCTTAGTCCGACCATTGAGTGGAAGCGTCCTTGTGCCATTTATGAGATTTACACTTATAAGGATGTTGTCTATAAAGTGGAGAACAATTTAGTTACCCATTGTACTTGCTACTGGGATTAGATTTTTGTCTAGTTTATTCTCTTTTTGAGCTACTTTTCCGCTGGTTGTAGAGTGGGATTTTTGCCTCACTTTACTTATCTGTTTGACACTCTGATTATATCTAGCACTCTGACTTATATATGATTCATTCTTTTCTTATTGGATCTATGGTTTATCTTCCGCACTTTTATTATGATTGTTCATGATTATGTTATTGTTTATGTGGGAGGTTGATTACTCGATACCTGATCTTCGGGCTGTAGATCACACTCTCGGGTATGCCAGATAGGGTACCGGCTGGGAGGATATGACAGATTGGTATCAGAGCCCAAGGTTTCGAGGAGATCCTAACCACAAAAGACAATAACTGAACATTCCTGAGTCATTGATTTGAAATGACTCTTCTATTCTTAGAAGTGAATAATAGAACACTGAATTAGAAACTTAACCTTTGAGGCATAACAGAACATTTCCGAATAACATACCATAATTATACTTGAACAAATGTCACTAATGCAAGGAAAAGAAAGGTGCATAATATACAATAATTAAGTGAAACAAAATGAACTTCATTAATTTCAAAAGTTTTTACAACGATTACATCTGAAATGCATAAATGGAAATCCTAGGGTACGATCTATCTAGGTGATCTTCTCCGATCTCTCGTATGCTCTGAACTCCTCCGCTAGCTGAGTCACCTGATGCTCTATCCTATCCTGTCGTGACTCCATCCTCTCATACATCTGCTCCTGTCTGACCTCCATCCTCTCTAGCATGGAAGTCATCGATCTCATCTGTGCCCCAAGATCTGAAGTCTCTGGAACTGCATGAGAAGGGCCACCTGCCTCGAAGTGTGATGAAGGAAACTTGTGATGCACTGGCTCAGCCTCGTGCATATCTGCATCATCTCCGGCCTGATCATCACTATCAGGACCGATATCCTCTCCTCCATCCTCTGACCCCTGATCCTCATCCTCGACTCCTCATCATCCTCACCCTCCGGACCAGGAGATCTCTGTCTGCTGCAGTCTCATCGACGAATGGTCCGAGTCCCAATAGAGTATCCCCGTGAACCGGTGTCCACCGGTGTATCCTTGAAGCTCACCCCGAAATGCCTGAAGATCAAGGTCAGTAGCCTCCCATAGCAAAGGTTCCGCATGCTAGGCCGCAGAACTAAGTCCAGCATGACCTGCTGAAGGATGTAGGAGAGATCGATCTCGAAGCCCATGTAGATGCTGTAGATGACTAAGGCCTCCATCACTGTGACCCGATGGTGATGTCTGGCTTTCGGCATAATGTTTCGGCCGACTATGCGACCGATAATCCGTGCAGAATCCGTCATCCGTCCGCTGGTCCACGGAGTGAAGCATCGTCGGCTATCCCATAGCGTAGAGCATATCTCGTGAAGCTCGTACGGCATCAGATGGCTGTCCGGATCTGCCCCTGCGGTATCCACACACCGCTTGTGGATAGTAAGGAACCCTGCAAGATCTTAGCCAGTGCCCGGGTGGAGAAGCTAATCTAAGTCCGGAAGACCCTGCTCCTGAGGACAAGTCTAAGTGGATGTCCTTGGCCTCGAGCCTCCTCTGTGTAGGTAAGGTTGCTGAAGAACAACCTCACTAGTTCCGGGTATACCGGCAGATCCTCGGTGAAGAGATGAGTCCCCCTTGCAATGTGTCGAATCTCTGCCGAATCCTAAAGGCTACGAGCTGGCGTAAGTGAAGTAGACGTCCCATCTTGATATTGCGATGAATCGAAGTAGGCCTCGTACGGGAACTCGGCTCGAGGTGTGTCAAACATGTCCGGTCTCCTAACCTCCTGTCTAGGCTCTGAAGGAACTTGACCTCTGCCCCTAAGAGCACCTACAATGCGACCACGACCTCTTCCTCGTCCTCGCCCTCCCCTTTGCATGGTGTGTATCTGTGAAAGAGACAAGAGACAATTCCAGTTAGTGCTACCTTAAGATTTGAGCCAAAAGGGTATTTTCGTAATTTTTTGGAAAATTTCAAATTTGGGGGAAATTTGATTTGAACATACTAGCATGTGCGCAATACTTGGAATTTCATGTCTATGAAGTTTGTTTGATGAAAATCGATCGAAAACTTGGATTAAAGCGAAAAATTCAGCAAGAAGGAAATTTGGGGATTTTGCAATTTAGGTCAAAATTGGATTTTTGAAAAGTTAAAATTGGTTAAATCAAATTGTATGGACCTATTTACAATGTCATCTTGAGCATGTAGCATTTGATCTCGTGTGAAAATTTCAAGCGGTTTGAGAGAAAACGGAATTTTTCTAAAGATAACGATTTCGGTATGAAAACGTTGCGAGATGAACACCAATATGTTAGAACTTGTTGTCTATGCATGGCATTGTGTTTAAAACCTAGGGAATATGTTTCTAAGCATTCCTAAGCATGATTTCTAGCATTGGATACAAGCAGAGCATGGTTTTGTTTGAAATGCAAGCATGAGAAGATGAAAATGGAAGAAAAAAAATGAGAGTTTTACCTTGTTTGTGATGGTTGTGTGTTGTTGTGTTGTTGTTGAAGCACCAAATCACCTCAAGAACACTTGTGAGAACTTTTGGAGACTTTCCCTAGAGCTCTCTCACCTTTGGAAGAAGTTAGAATGAGGTTGGAATGTGGAAATGAGGCTTATAATGCGAATTTTCGCATTCTGTCTGCATTGGTCGACTCATTGGTCGACTGGGTCAGTCGACCAATCACTCGACCAATGGTCACAGAGACCTCTTTTGCTGTTGAATTTTTGGAAAATGTGATTTTTGCCTTATGGATTATTGTTTGATGACTATATGGATATATTTAAGCATGATTTAAGTTTTCAAATCATTTGGACTTGTGGTTTATGTTGAAACTTCGAAATTCGGTATTTTGATGTTCTCGGTTTTGCAGAATGGTTACTCTGAGAAGTGGGCGTGGTGAATCCAGTGGTCAAGGAGGTGGTGAAATACCTCATGGAGGTGGTGAAATACCTCATGGAGGTCAGGGTACCCATGAGATACCTGGTGCCCCGAATGTTGGAAGTTTCCGAGATATTGCCAATATTATGGGCAATATGATGCGGCAGACAAGCAGCTCAATTCAACCGGATGTTGGTGGGTTTCATGACTCGCATAATGAGACCCGAGCTGGTGCTAATGTGAATCCTCATGCCGCGATCCTGAATGCGGGAGGTTTAGCTGGAACTCCTCATACTGCGTCGATGGAGAGTTTTCTCGAAGATGCAAGTACCCACTTTCACCGGAGTTACCAAGGACCCCTTGTTCCCAAAAAAGGGGCCTCGTGTTTTGAAGAAGGCCCCCCCCCCCCCCCCCCCCCCCCGGCCCCCCCCCTATCTTTTCCTTCACCAACCACCACCAAGCGGCGCCGTTCGTCCTCCCCCCCCCCCCCCCCCCCCCCCCCCCCCCCCTCCCCCCCCCTTCCGGCGGGGGGGGGGGTGATCCACGGCCCGAAGATCGGTATCGAGTGATCAACCTCCCACATAAACAATAACATAATCATGAACAATCATAACATGAGTGCGGAAGATAAATCATAGATCCAATAAAGAAAGAATGAATCATAAATGAATTGGAATACTAAATATAATCGAGTATCAAACGAGATAAGTAAAGCGAGGCAAAAATCCCACTTTACAACCAGCGGAAAAGTAGCTCT
The DNA here is from genome assembly GCF_041222555.1 of Hakea prostrata. NCBI lineage: Eukaryota > Viridiplantae > Streptophyta > Magnoliopsida > Proteales > Proteaceae > Hakea > Hakea prostrata. The sequence continues at coordinate 52,779,685 of NC_142602.1, read as the reverse complement.
AAAAGAATAAACTAGACAAAACCTAATCCCAGTAACAAGTACATTGGGTAACTGAATTGTTCTCCACTTTATAAACAACATCCTTGTAAGTGTAAATCTCATAAATAGCACAAGGACGCTTCCACTCAATGGTCGGACTAAGCATCGTACGGAGCATAACCACTCGCGGAATCTTCGAGTAATTGTGGTAACCGCAATCACCTTCCTGGAGATATGCCTCTTCGCCTTGCGCTTCTTCATAGGGACCGTCATAGTACTCGGTCACTGCGGGATAGTCTAACAAACATTGTACAATAAAGGAATGAGTTTCAAAGAAACTCAGTAAGGCAGTTAAAATCCATAATAAAATAAATGGCAGAATTCCATAACAAACATAAATGCAATATGATATGAGACAAGCAATGAATGAATGAATCTAACTCTATGTATGCTGGTCTCTATTGGCAGACATGCTTTAAGTCATAACACCGTACTTCTTTAGGAAAGTCCACTCACATCCTCAACCATTTAAGATATCTTGGATTCTCTCACGGATCATTTCACCGGTCTTGAGCAGCCGATTGGTAAAGGGTCCTTCATCCCTCGGGACAAACCATGGCAGGGGGTTAAGTCAACACACTCTCTCACAACCATTTGGTATAAGTACTTGGCGCATGTCGGGGGTAAAACCTAGCCAAATGCAAGTCTTCTACTTAGTTACATCAAGTCGGATCCGGATACTTCCATTCCTCGTCCCCGACGATCCTTTCCGGTATCCTTCACACTAGAGTCGGCGTATCCTATGGCACCCGACCAACTCGGACTACGGACTCATCAACCCTATTGGTTATCCACATATGGTAAACGGGAAGCTCTCACGTCCTCTCACGGGTTGGTTACCGGTCTTAAGCGCCCGTGAGCTCAAGTCTAATCATATGCAACCCTACCAATAAATGGCCCCCACAATGTGATTCCTGTCCTCTCACGGGTTGGTTACCGGTCTTGAGCGCCCATGAATCCCCATTGCTACCACGGGTCGTTCGGTCTCAATACCCCTCCGATTAGGGTCGACATAACAGGACATCCTAGCCAAACACTACTAGACAATCCTAGATATGTCATCCAACGGTTTAGGAAGGTGTCCGAGAGGGCATCTCCGGAAACATCCCATAATATTCCCGTAGTAGTCCAAGGACGAAGTGTCAAAAGGACACCTCTCCTTTCCAAACCATACTTAAGCATACACATGCATCAATTCATATCATCACATATATGGTAACTTCATATATGGAAAGAAATCAATAATTACAATCATTTGTATAACATTGGTAAGTAAATCATACATGAATCAATTTAATATGAATAAGTAATGCTACTGTAATCAAAGTTATGCAACAGTAGTATATCATTGTAAGAATCTAATTTAGGAATCATATCTATGATATTCAAATATAGAAACTAGATTCATGCTATCTATGTAATTAAGGAAATAACCATCCTTACCTTTTATAACTCGCAAAGGAATCCTAAGAAATCAAGTAAGATCTCAGCAAACTTGAGAAGAAGGTCCTAAACAAGTATATACAACATATTAGAAAAGATCCCTAACAGCAAAGATATCAAAACATCCGAAAGCAGACCAAATCTGGAGTTGCTTTGTACTCATTGGTCGAGTGGATTGGTCGAGTGGTCCAGTCGACCAATCAGTCGACCAATGCAGACAGTAACCTATAAAATCAGAGTTTTAAGATATGAAATCCGAATTTGGTGGTTCAAAAGGGTACTAATCAAGGGGTAGACTACATCAGTAGTATTCTAACAAATAGGGAACCTCAAAACACTAATCCAGTCAAGGTATCAAGATCCAAATTAGGAAACAAAAAGTTACCATAATTAACTCAACCATGGATCTTGATGAATTTGAAATAGAAAACAAAGACAAGAACAATAGGAGGATGGATCATTGCTTTCGGTAATGGTATCATGAAAACATACATCGATCTTCATGGAATAAGGCTTAGAAGTATAAATCTAAATAAGGAAATAAAACCTACCATATATGTAACTACCATGCATCATGAAGAACACATAGTATGGTAGAAGAGAACAACTAGGAATCTATAGATTATGGATCATGGAAAGAAAACACAGTAATTCACTACTAACATGATCAACATAGAAGATCCAAAGAGATCAGAATTCAGATTAGAAGTTTAATCAAAGATTAGATCATGGTTTGATCATGATTCCTTCAAAAGCTTGCAATGATCATGGTTAAGATCATTGTTCTAGCCTCAAATCCTTAGGATGATCATGAGAACATGTTCAGAGATGTTTGCAACGAGAGAATGCAGCATCTCTTCTACTGTCTCAACTCAAAAAGGAAAGAAAAACAAAGATGGAGGAGAAGAAGAGAGAGTAGACATACCTTTTGATGCAAAAAGAAGAGTTTCGACGAAGATCCGTCAAGAATACACCAAGGATGCAAGAGAGATGACTTGCGAGAGGTCTTTGGTTCGTTCGAGGAGAGTTTGGAGGCAGCAAATACGAAGTGGACTCGAGATTGGACTTAAATAGAGCAAGAACAACCTAATTGCCAAAGACAACACTCATTGGTCGAGTGGATTGGACTGGCCCCGATCGACCAATCGGTCCGATCGCCCGATCGACCAATCGAGTCGACCAATGCCGACAAGAAGACCAAAACAGGGAATTGAAGGTCCAGATCAAATCCAATTCAAAAGGGTTTTTGCACACAAGTCAAGTGACTTACCTAATAGGTAGAAATGCCTTCAAACCAAGATAGAGAGCACTCCAAGTCCATCAACTAATTAGATCTTCATCAGGATTCAGTTTCCATAAATAGAACCTCATCATCAACTTTCATGGATTCAAAGCCAGACACCAAATCCTCTACTGGGATGGCCCAAAGCTGACTTCTTACTTTACTTCGGGTCATCGGACCTACAAATAACAAGGTTTCCGGGTCAAGGTTAGGGCTGGGTTTTACACGGCTTGTTTTGGAAGGTTTGCATGCAAGAGTTGTAACTTGGGAGTTGTTCAAAGAGGCTTTTTGTATGAATTACTTTCCCGAGGCGGTAAAAGATGCGAAGGAAGCTGAGTTCATGATTCTTACACAAGGATCTCTGTCTGTGTTGGAGTACCAACAGAAGTTCCAGGAGCTTCATTTCTTTGCTCCAGATTCTCTGAAGGATGACCTCGCCAAAGCAAAGAAGTTTTTCAAAGGACTGCGCCCTGCCATTAAAGCTTACCTCACAGTCCAGCCTATAGTGAGCTATGCTCAAGTGGTGCAGAACTCGAAGAAGTTGGAAGAAACAGAGAAGGAGAGTGCACGTATGCAAAGACCCTGGCAGCCAAGGAACCCTGGGTTGGTGGATCGTATTGACCGTCGTTTTGTGAGACCTACACCCTACCCCACTCCTACCTTTCAGTCTAAGAGTGTAGGTCGAACACGGGTTTTCAGCAGCCCGGCCAGTTTAGACGGTATGGCGGAAACCGACCACTAGCAAGTGCAAGTGCTAGGCCTTTTGTTCGAAGCCCTCTGTTGCAGCCACCCTGTTGGATCCAAGCAATCTGTTTGCTTCTCCGCAAGCAAGCTGGTCATTTCGCTCGTGCTGTCCGAAGTGGCCTGCCTGACAGCCTTTGCCGATGGTGAAGAGTGCTCCTGCTCCTCCCTCTGGTAGAGTTTTCAGTATTTCCAGTCTTGAGCAGGATCCAAGCCATGAAGTGATTTCGGGTACATTGTTAGTTGCTTCTATTTCTGCATTTGTCTTATTTGATACGGGTGCATCTCATTCGTTCATGTCATCTGCATTCATCAAGAAGACTAACCTAATCCCTGAGAAGTTGTCTAGTTGTTTATTGATTAGTACACCTACTGGTCCTGTTGTGAAACTAGATAAGGGGTTATCTAAATGTCCTGTGTTGATTGGTGAGAAGAACTTGGAAGCCAATTTTGTAATTCTTGATATGAAGGACATCGATATTATTTTGGGAATCGATTGGTTAACAGCCCACAAAGCTGTGTTTCTTTGTTCCTCAAAGAAGATTCAGTTCCATATTTGTGGAAGTCCGGTCTTGGAATTTCAGGGGGAAAAGAGAAGGGTTTGTAAGAAAGTGCTTGTCCGCCTGATGCAAGTCTATGCCCTAGTGGATGATGCTTCATCTGAAGGCAAGGGTAAAGTGGAGAAAAGAGTCGATGAAGTCAGGGTTGTCTGCGACTTTGTTGATGTCTTCCCTGATGATCTATCGGGAGTGCCTCCAGACAGGGATGTGAAGTTTTCTATTGATCTTGTCCCTGGTGCTGCTCCGGTATCTAAAGCTCCGTATAGGATGGCTCCTACCGAGTTGAAAGAGTTGCAAAATCAGTTGAATGAGCTCATTGATAGAGGTTTTGTACAGCCTAGTGTGTCACCTTGGGGAGCTCCGGTCTTGTTTGTCAAGAAGAAAGACGGTAGTATGCGCTTGTGCATCGACTACCGTGAGTTGAATAAGTTGACTATCAAGAATAGATATCCGCTGCCTAGAATTGATGATCTCTTCGATCAGTTGAAGGGTGCAGTTGTGTTCTCAAAGATTGACTTAAGGTCCGGATACCACCAATTGAAAGTGAAGTCTAGTGATATCTTCAAGACAGCTTTCCGAACGCGGTATGGTTACTACGAGTTTAGAGTCATGCCCTTCGGATTGACCAATGCTCCTGTAGTGTTCATGGACCTCATGAACCGAGTATTTCACGATGTGCTTGATAAGTTTGTGATTGTTTTCATTGATGACATCTTGATCTATTCAAAGAGCGAAGAAGAGCATGCGAGTCATCTAAGTTTCACTTTGCAAAGGTTGCGAGAAAAGAAGTTGTTCGCTAAGTTTAGCAAGTGTGATTTCTGGCTTAAGAGAGTGGTATTCCTTGGTCATGTAGTTTCAGCCGAAGGTATTCGTGTCGATCCTGAAAAGGTTCAAGCTGTGGCTGATTGGGAAAGACCGAAGTCGGTAACGGAAATAAGAAGTTTTCTTGGATTGGCGGGTTACTACAGAAGGTTTATTGAGAACTTTTCTCGGTTGGCTGCTCCTATGACTAAGTTGACCGGGGAAAGAAGAAAAGTTTGTTTGGTGCGACGCTTATGAGAAGAATTTCCAAGAGTTGAAAGATAGATTGACAAGTGCCCCGGTTTTGACTATACGATAGTTCCGGCGGTATGACGGTTTATACCGATGCGTCAAAGATTGGATTGGGTTGCGTCTTGATGCAACATGGCAAGGTCGTAGCCTATGCTTCTCGGCAATTGAAAGATTATGAGCGGAATTACCCCACTCACGATCTAGAACTTGCCGCTGTTGTCTTTGCTTTGAAGATTTGGAGACATTACCTCTACGGTGAGAAGATTGCCATTTTCACGGATCATAAGAGTTTGAAATACTTCTTTACCCAAAAGGAGTTGAACATGAGACAAAGGAGATGGTTGGAACTAGTCTCCGATTATGATTGTGATATTCAAGTATCACCTGGGAAAGCAAACGTTGTTGCTGATGCTCTTAGTAGGAGGAATCGAAGAAGACTTTGGATTTGAATGCTTTGAGTTTACCATTGTGGTCTTCTATTGAGAGTTTTGATTTGGAAATTGTCCCCGAGAATTCTGATATATTTATTCTTTACGCCATGACGGCAAGATCTGGTCTTAGAGATAAGATTGTTGCTCTGCAGAGTTCCGATCAAGAGCTTTTGATCAAAGTTGAGAAGATTTCTTCGAATCCTGAGTCGGACCCCGACTTTGGTATGTCCATGGATGGTGCTTTGTTGTTTAGAGGAAGACTGTGTGTGCCTGCAAAACGATGAAATTAAGAAAGAAATATTGAAGGAAGCACACCGTCGGTCTTTACTATACACCGGGAAGCACCAAGATGTACAAGGACTTGAAGGAACATTTTTGGTGGATTGGTCTGAAGGCTGATGTTGATGATTTTGTTGCCAAGTGTGAGACTTGCCAACGTGTGAAAGCCGTTCGACAACCTCCATCTGGATTACTTCAACCTCTTCCTATTCCTAGTTGGAAGTGGGAGGATATCTCCATGGACTTTGTGACTAGCTTGCCTCGGACAAGTAAAGGCAATGACACTGTGTGGGTGATTGTTGATAGGTTGACCAAATCAGCCCACTTCATTCCTATGAAGATCACTCATACTCTGGATAAGCTAGCAAGGCTTTATGTGGATAATGTGGTTCGTCTGCATGGTGTGCCATTGAGTATTGTTTCGGATCGTGATCCTAGGTTCACCTCAAGGTTTTGGAATAGTTTGCAGAAGGCCTTGGGAACCCAATTGAACTTGAGTATAGCTCATTATCCACAGTCTGATGGACAATCTGAGCGGACAATTCAGACATTGGAAGACATGCTCAGATCTTGTGTGGTGGATATGGGTGGAAATTGGGATGAACACCTAGCTTTGGTTGAGTTTGCCTATAACAACAGTTATCAAGCAACAATAGGCATGGCTCCATTCAAGGCTTTGTATGGTAGTACTTGTAGGACACCTTTGTCTTGGATCGAGGCAGGTGAAAGAAAAGTCTTAGGTCCTGAAATGATTGAAGCTACGAGTGCTATGGTAGATATGATAAGAGAAAGGATTAAGTCCGCCAGATCAAGACAGAAATCTTATCTTGATAAGAGAAGGACCGATTTGGAATTTCAAGTTGGAGAGAAAGTCTTACTGAAGGTTCCACCAATGAAGGGTGTGATGAGATTCAATGTTAAGGGAAAGCTTAGCCCTCGTTACATTGGACCTTTCGAGATTTTGGAAAAGGTTGGACCTGTTGCGTATCGATTAGCATTACCTCCGCCTCTTGCTGGTGTTCACAATGTGTTTCATATTTCGATGCTCCGTAAATACATAGAGAATCCGGAACACATTTTGCAGCAAGCACCTGAAGGACTTAGTGCTGATTTGACCTACGATGAAGAACCGGCCAGAATCTTGGATAGGAAGGACAAGCAGCTGCGGAATCGCACCATCCCTTTGGTGAAGATTTGGTGGAAGAACCATACCCCTGAAGAAGCTTCTTGGGAGAAGGAAGAAGACATGAAGGAGAAGTTTCCTTACCTCTTTGGAAGCAGTGTACGCTTTCAATTTCGAGGACAAAATTTCTTTAAGGGGGGGAGAATGTAAAACCCAGCCCTAACCTTGACCCGGAAACCTTGTTATTTGTAGGTCCGATGACCGAAGTAAAGTAAGAAGTCAGCTTTGGGCCATCCCGGTGGAGGACTTGGTGTCGGCTTTGAATCCATGAAAGTTGATGATGAAGTTCTATTTATGGAAATTGAATCTTGATGAAGATCGGATTAGTTGATGGACTTGGAGTGCTCTCTATCTTGGTTTGAAGGCATTTCTACCTATTAGGTAAGTCACTTGACATGTGTGCAAAACCCCTTTAGGATTGGATTTGATCCTGGGTCTTCAATTCCTGTTTTGGAATTCTTTATCGACATTGGTCGAGGTTGGACCAGTCGACCAATCCACTCGACCAATGAGTGCTGTCTTTGGCAATTAGGTTTTGCTTGCTCTATTTAAGTCCAATCTCGAGTCTACTTCGTATTTGCTGCCTCCAAATTCTTTGGAACGAACCAAAGACCTCTGCAAGTCATCTCCCTTGCATCCTTGGTGATTTTCTTGACGGATCTTCGTCAAAACTCTTCCTTTTCATCAAAAGGTATGTCTACACTCTCTTCTTCTCCTCTATCTCTTATTTTCTTTCCTTTTTGAGTTGAGACAGTGGAGGAGATGCTGCATTCTCTGTTGCAAACATCTCTGGACTTGTCTCTCATGATCATCCTAAGGATTAAAGGCTAGAACAATGATCTTAACCATGATCATTGCAAGCTTTTGAAGGAATCATGATCAAACCATGATCTAATCTTTGTTTAACTTCTGATTTGAATTCTGATCTTCTTGGATCTTCTATATTGATCATGTTAGTAGTTAATTGCTGTGTTTTCTTTTCATGATCCATGATCTATCAATCTCTAGTTGTTCTCTTCTACCATACTATGTGTTCTTCATGAATCATGATAGTTACATATATGGTAGGTTTTGTTTCCTTATTTAGATTTATGCTTTTAAGCCTATTTCCTTGAAGATCTAAGTATGTTTTTCATGATATCTTTACCTGAAGCAATGATCCATCCTCCTATTGTTCTTGTCTTTGATTTCTACCTTGAATTCTTCAAGATCCATGGTTGATCTAATTATGGTAACTTTTTGTTTCCTAATTTGGATCTTGATGGCTTGATTTGATTAGTGTTTTGAGGTCCCCTATATGTTAGTATACTACTGATGTAGTTTACGCCTTGATTAGTACCCTTTTGAACCACCAAATTCGGATTTCATATCTTAAAACTCTGTTTTTTTTAGGCTCTGTCTGTTGCATTGGTCGATGTTGGACCAGTCGACCAATCCACTCGACCAATGAGTACACAGAACACCGAGAATTGGTCTGTGTTGGATGTTTTGGTATCTTTTCTGTTAGGGATCTTTCCTAATATGTTGTATACACTTGTTTAGGACCTTCTTCTCAAGTTTGCCAAGATCTTACTTGATTTCTTAGGATTCCTTTGCGAGTTATAAAAGGTAAGGATGGTTATTTCCTTAATTACATAGATAGCATGAATCTAGTTTCTCTATTTGAATATCATTGATATGTTTCCTTAATTAGATTCTTACAACGATATACTACTGTTGCATAACCTTGATGTATGATTTACTTACCAATTATATACAAAGTGATTGTAATTATTGATTTCTTTCCATATATGAAGTTACCATATATGTGATGATCTGAATTGATGCATGTGTATGCTTAAGTATGGTTTGGAAAGGAGAGGTGTCCTTTTGACACTTCTGTCCTTGGACTACTACGGGAATATTATGGGATGTTTCCGGAGATGCCCTATGGACACCTTCCTAAACTGTTGGATGACATATCTAGGATTTGTCTAGTAGTGTTTGGCTAGGATGTCCTGTTATGTCAGACCTTAATCGAAGGGGTATTGAGACCGAACGACCCTTGGTAGCAATGGGGATTCATGGGCGCTCAAGACCGGTAACCAACCCGTGAGAGGACAGGAATCACATTGTGGGGCCATTTATTGGTAGGGTTGCATATGGTTAGACTTGGGCTCACGGGCGCTTAAGACCGGTAACCAACCCGTGAGAGGACGTGAGAGCTTCCCGTTTACCATATGTGGATGATCAATAGGGTTGATGAGTCCGTAGTCAGGGACTATGAGGACTCTAGTGTGAAGGATACCGGAAAGGATCGTCGGGGGACGAGGAATGGACGTATCTGGATCCGACTTGATGTAACTAAGTAGAAGACTTGCATTTGGCTAGGCTTTACCCTGACATGCGCCGGTACTTAGACCAATGGTGATGTGAGAGAGTGGTGACTTAACCCCCAGCCATGGAATGTCCCGAGGGATGCCGGACCCATTACCAACTGATGATGAGTGATTGAGACCTTCCTAAAGAAGTACGGTGCTATGACTTAAAGCATGTCTGCCAATAGAGACCAACATACATAGAGTTAGATTCATTCATTCATTGCTTGTCTCATATCATATTGCATTTATGTTTGTTCTGAAATCCTGCCATTCATGTTATTATGGATTTAACTGCCTTACGGAGTTTCTTTGAAACTCATTCCTTTATTGTACAATGTTTGTTAGACTATTCTGCAGGTATTGAATATTATGACGGTCCCTATGAAGAAGCGCAAGGCGAAGAGGCATATCTCCAGGAAGGTGATTGCGGTTACCACAATTACACTGAAGATCCCGCGAGTGGTTATGCTCCGTACGATGCTTAGTCCGACCATTGAGTGGAAGCGTCCTTGTGCCATTTATGAGATTTACACTTATAAGGATGTTGTCTATAAAGTGGAGAACAATTTAGTTACCCATTGTACTTGCTACTGGGATTAGATTTTTGTCTAGTTTATTCTCTTTTTGAGCTACTTTTCCGCTGGTTGTAGAGTGGGATTTTTGCCTCACTTTACTTATCTGTTTGACACTCTGATTATATCTAGCACTCTGACTTATATATGATTCATTCTTTCCTTATTGGATCTATGGTTTATCTTCCGCACTCTTATTATGATTGTTCATGATTATGTTATTGTTTATGTGGGAGGTTGATTACTCGATACCTGATCTTCGGGCTGTGGATCACACTCTCGGGTATGCCAGATAGGGTACCGGCTGGGAGGATGTGACAATGGGTCGTTCGGTCTCAATACCCTTCCGAATCGGGTCGATATAACAAGGGGTATATCCTAGCCAAACACTGCTAGACATCCCTAGGTATGACAACCAATGATTCGGGAAAGTGTCGATGGGCATCTTCGGAGAACATCCCATACTATTCCCTCCGATGTCCTAGGATAGAAGCATCAAAAGGATACTCCCCAATCCCAAACCAAACTTAAGCAAACACATTCTCAGAACAGTCATGACATACACAACCAACAGTTCATCATATACAAGAGAATGTAAAAGCAAAAATCAGATTAGGCAATAATAAGTAATTCATATATCATGAATAATAAAAAGACAATATAAACAAGTGCTACTGTTCCCACAGTAGGAGATCAGAATTAAAATACAACAACAGTAGGAAATCTCATAGTTTCATACAGTAGAAACCAGAGAACAAGCAATCTATGTAGTTAAGGAATTAACTGTCCTTACCTTCTAACTTGGATAGGATCTTAAAGAACCAAGTATGATCTTTACTAAACCTGAGAAGACAGTCCTAAACAAGTGCATACAACATGTTAGGAAAGATGCATAAAGGAAAAGATCATAAATCAATCGAAACAGACCAAGAATGAGGTTGCTGTACTCATTGGTCGATTGATTGGTCTCATTTGGACCGATCGACCAATGAGTCGACCAATGCAGACAGTGGCCTACAAGAATCCGAATTTTGAGAATCAAGAACCGAATTTGTTGGTTCAAAAGGGTACAAATCAGAGGGAAATTATCATGGTAGTATTCTAGGGTATAGAGGATATCAATTCATAAATCAAATCAAGTTCCCAAGTTGTAATCTAGGAACAAAAAGGTTAACCTACTAGGTTAAACATAGATTATGAGAGAAAAATATTATAATCAAAGATTAAAGAATTAGGATATGAAGATTACAGATATAGTAAGGAAAACACATTGATTGGGTTACCATGATCAAACTAGGGGTTCTTGGTCTTATCCAAAAAATTAGGGTTTCACCCTTTTTGGTTCCCTCGGAAAATAATTGAGAGCTCTGGATGAAGGGAGGTAAATTGTTAGCCAAAAATAATAAGGAGGGTCGTTCAATGATAAAGTTTAGGTTCATATAAATGTCACCCAAGAGGATTTTCCTTCACAAGGGAGGTTACCAAAAGCTCTCCAGACGATCACACAGGTTAGGGTTTCAAAGGATTAGGGTTAGGGTTTCGAAGATTCTACTAGCTGAGGTTAAGATCATGATGATGATCATGGATCTTAAAGATCATGATAAGATCATGGAATAGATGGTTGCAATAGTGCATCATCTTCTTCCTGATCTCAACGAAGAACAGAATTAAAGAAAGAAAATCAGAGATAGAAGAAAGAGTGAGTGAAATCATACCTTTGCTGTAGGAGGATGAAGAATTCTTCTAGTCTTTGCGAGAGATCACCAAAGAATGCAAGGGAATGGGTTAGATTAGGGTTCTAACTCGTTCCAGAGGCTTAGGAGGTAGAGGAGGCGGAGTATTCCCGAGATTAGACTTAAATAGAAGAGACAGGGTTCAAATTTCAAAAACATAATCAATTGGTCGATTGGTCGAATCGACCAATGAGTTGACCAATCAAGACAACAACTTCAAAACAGGGAATTGAAGGCTCAGATCAAGTCCAAACATCAAGGGGTTTTGCACACACCTAGAGTGACATACCTAGGAGTTAGAAATGCCTTTGAATCAATACAGAGACCACTCCAAGACCATCAACTAATCCAATCTTCATCAGGGTACAGTTTCCACCATTGGAACACTGGCATCAACACTCATGGATTCCAATCCAGCCATCAAGTCTTCAACAGTAATGGCCCAAAGATGACTTCTTGCCTTACTTCGGGTCACTGGACCTACAAATAACAAAGTTTCCGGATTAGGGTCAGGGCTGGGTTTCACACTCATGATTCCGAGCAAGGGGAGTTTCCTTTTGGAGCTGCCCTTGCTCATGATTCTGAGCAAGGGGAGTTTCCTTTTGGAGTTGCCCTTGCTCATGATTCCGAGCAAGGGGAGTTTCCTTTTGGAGCTGCCCTTGCTCATGGTTCCAAGCAAGGGGAGTTTCCTTTTGGAATTGCCCTTGCTCTTGATTCCGAGCAAGAGGAGTTTCCTTTTGGAGCTGCCCTTACTCATGATTCTGAGCAAGGGGAGTTTTCTTTTGGAACTGCCCTTGCTCATGATTCCAAGCAAGGGGAGTTTCTTTTTGGAACTGCCCTTGCTCATGATTCCAAGCAAGGGCAGTTTCAAAGCAAGGGGAGTTTACTTTTGAACTGCCCTTGCTCATGATTCCAAGCAAGGGGAGTTTCCTTTTGGAACTGCCCTTGCTCATGATTCCAAGCAAGGGGAGTTTACTTTTAAAACTGCCCTTGCTCATGATTCCAAGCAAGGGGAGTTTCCTTTTGGAACTGCCCTTGCTCATGATTCCATGCAAGGGGCATTTCCTTTTGGAGCTACCCATGCTCATGATTCCAAGCAAGGAGAGTTTCCTTTTGTATGTGTCTAGAGATTCAAAGAGGCTTTTTCTTGACGTTTAGAAAAGAAACAGTATTTGCATTTCTATTTGAAAAGATTAAATGTAACAAAACTTGAAAAAACTTAATGTAACAAAACTTGTAACGAAATTTGGAAAACAAAAACAAAATTTTGAAGAAGATCCCTTTTGATCTTTTCGACTACTGATAGTACTTCTTGAGATTGCTCGCATGCCATGTTCGAGGAAGTGTTTCCTCGGTGATTGGATCACGTAGCTTGTAAGCCCCAGGGGCTACTTGTTGTATTACAATGTAAGGACTTTCCCAATTGGGAGTTAGCTTCCCTTGATTGGTTGGATCTGATGCTGCTGATTGACGAAGCACCAAATCTCTCGGGAGAAATTGTCTCATCTTCACTTTGTTATTGTAATATAAAGCTACCTGCCTTTGATATTCCTCGAGGCGATATTGAGCCTTATCTCTTACTTCTCCAATAAAATCTAGGTTAATCTTCATGCCTTCAATATTTGCTTCTTTGTCGAATTCATCTTCTCGGAGGGAACCCATTTGTACCTCAATTGGGACTCGAGCCTCAACTCCATAAGCCATTCTGAATGGTGACTCTCATGTGGTCGACCTGGCTGTTGTTCGGTACGACCAGAGCACGTATGGTAGTTTGTCCACCCATCGACCTTTAAGCTGGTCGACTCTTTTCTTTAAACCATCAAGTATGATCCTGTTTGTTACCTCTACTTGTCCATTGCTCTGAGGTATGCTATTGATGACATTCTGTGTTCATTTCCCATTTCCTCCCAAAACTTTCTTAATTCATTATTCTCGAATTGCTTTCCATGGTCGGATATGAGAACTTTTGGTACTCCATACCTGTATATAATGTTATGTGTGATGAACTTCTTCATTTGGTTCATGTTGATTGAAGCCAAAGGTTCCACTTCTATCCACTTTATAACGTAATCAACCGCAACTACTAAATATTCTCTGCCTCCCGAAGCTTTTGGTAATTTTCCAACTAAGTCTATCCCCCATTTTGTAAAAGGAATAGGTAACAGTTTTGACATTAGTGGACCTGTGGGGGGCGTGATGTATGCTAGAATGAGCTTGGCATTTATCTCATTTTTTAACATAGTTTGTTTCATCCTCTTGCATGGTCAGCCAGAAATATCCCTACCTAGTTATTTTTCCTACGAGTGCTCGAGCTCCGATGTGCGCTCCACAAATTCCTTCATGGATTTCTCTTAATACTGTTTCAGCTTCTTGAGATCCCAAACAACAAAGTAGTGGTCGGGTTACCAATTTCTTGTATACTCGACCACTCCTAATCGTGTATCATGCAACTCTTTGCTTAACAGCTCGAGCTTCTTTTTGATCATTTTTGCTTGTATCTTAAGATGTTACGCAAGTGCACGTATCGCAATCAAGTAGTAAATAATAAGTACAGTATCGATCCCTCAGAGAATTCTATCTTTAACTTTCAATGTAAAAGTAAAATTGATTTAAACAAGATTGATTTGTGATTGAAGAACTAAATAATCAAATGACAGGTAATTAAACAAAAGAACCGAAATGGAGAATGAGCAATAGAAGGAACTTAGTGAGTGAAAAGAGTGTTGGGAATCAATTTCCCTTCCCCTGAATTTATAATGCAAATACTATAGTAATACTACAGCCCAAAATATATCAAGAATCTGGAATTAAATGGCATAATGGTATTTTCCAATACACATATGCTTTAGCACCCTAATTCAACATCTGCATATTCCTATGAAGAAGTGAAATACGAATGCAATTTAAACCCAATCCCAATCATGGCAATGTGAGGTAATTGAGTATTCCTACCCAACCTACTAATTAATTCAATCTAATTAAAGATTAAACTAACCCACACCATTCAGCAAGCATCTAGATTCAATTAACTAAATCATAGCAATCGTTCATGAAAGATCAATCAAGAAATGAAATTAATCAATATATAACATGCTGAATTCATTGACAATAAATTGTATTACAGTAAAACTAAAGAACACTTGATAGTTACATCTCAAAATTCAGGTTTAGGTACTATTATCATCCCAACACAGCACAAATTTAGCCCATAACAGAAATCAAATACACAGAAATAGATATAGTTGTCATTAAGCTAGAAAATAAGAAGATAGAGTTAGAAACTGAAAAGAAACTAAGAGCTGCAATGCTTCCACATGAACTCCAGTCTTCTCTACAGCAATTCCCTTCTCCAGCAGCTCTCCCTGCTTCCGCACGAGTCTAGCTCTGGTTCTCTTTCATCTCTTCTATTCTGCCTCCTTCTTTATTCTCTCCTCATCCCTCTCTCTCTTTCTTCCATAAATGCATTCAATCATTAGGGTAGAACCTGACCCTAGGATTAGAACATTCCTCCTGAGATCAAGGGTTAAGAACAATCATGTATTTACAAGAGTAACGTCCTCTTTAGTTAGCCCCTTCTGGTCATTTCCACTTGAATTGGATCTGAGAATATTCTGCTTCATAATGCTGCAACAAACTTTACAGCAAAGTTAGATGACAAGTTCTTCTTCTATTATGGATCTTCACCTATATTTTTCAAGAGAAAGAGGATTAATCAAATTCATCCATTAAACTAAAGAGAAATTCATGCAAGAATGACAATAATGACCTTTACAAGATGCAACATGTTAAGACTCAATAAAACAACATCTAATGACTACTTACACTAAAACAAAGATAAAATACTCCTAAACCAAGCCATCTCAAGTATAAAGTTACCAATCTTAACTCTATTTCATAGAGTTATCATACCCCCAAACTTAAGACATTGCTTGACCTTGAGCAATAAGGAAAAATGAAAAACACAAACTAACTACTAATGATAGCATTAAGAGAACAAAAGAAAAGAAAAGAAAATAACCTAGCTTAATCATGCAATAGGATGGGTGTTAGACAGAAGTTGCCTCTCAATCATTTTCTAATTTTTCAGATCCAACACGTCTGGCCAATAACACTTAGATGTCATACTTTACTCATAAGGATGCCCTTAGTGTGTGTGTGTGATATGGAGAGTTTATGATCAAACCGGGTTCATACCTGGTCCGACCCTCGACCCCGGTCGAGACGGAGAAAACTGAATCGCTCCCGAGCGAACCGGATCCGGAAGATGGCTTGCTAAAGAAGAAAGCTTATTCGGCTGCAAGCGTGCCCTAATCTTACTTATGAATTAGGGTAATCACCCTAATGATGGCAGACTCAATCTGACGGCTGCGGATAATCATTATCGAAGGGATAACCATCGCATAACCTAAAGGTTATCTCAGGAGTCCTCTACTAGCCCAAACTAGTAGAAGTCTATCGCTCAACGGATCTAACTGATAAGATCCAACGACTACCCGAAGAAGGCTCAAGTGCATCCAACGAAGGAGATTCGAAGGTACACTCTATATAAACCTCACTACCATACAAGGTGAGGGACGGATCAATCGATCAAAAAGAATACTATCTAAGACTCAGGTTCAGATACATACTGATAGACCTAAACTATCAGCGATCTGCTATCTAGATCACCTTTCCCAGTTCTTCATTCCTTAGCTCGTGCTTCTAGCAGAGCCATTTGTGATTAAGTTCATCAACCGACTTAGCCTTCGGAGGTGGACTCCCGACCCCAGCCGGTCGGGCCACATCCGACGCTTGCGTTTTGCAGGACATCTCGTGGAGATCCAAGGGCTGAGCAGATTTTGGACGCATCATTTGGCGCCGTCTGTGGGAAACGACTTGAAAAGCCATGGTGACTAGATAGCAGCCGCAGCAGCCGCTGCACAACGCAATTCCGGTGTTCAGATACCTGGAGTGAATAATCCAGATATTCCCCAGGAAAGCCAAAATCCTATCGAGGTGGATGGTGGCCAGGGAGGACGTAATCCTCCTCCTGATACAATCCAAGATCAATTGGATCAGGTAAAGATTCAACTCTTGGAGGTGAGCCAAGCACTCCGCATGCTCACCAGACGAGTGGTTTTACCACAAGAGCCTGATCAACGCGATTCAGGGAGATGTGCATTGCCACTTGACCAGAGACTGGCTGAAGACCGGAATGTTGATCAGAATTTCCGTGAAGGAGACCGAGGACTTCGGAGGATCGATGATCAACCGAGGCGAGGCGATCGGTTCGACAGACTGCAAGAGAGTACAACTGATTCAAACACAAGGTTGGATACAGGGGTAAGAACTCACTCACCCACTGTCAGAAGAACCGTTCGTGATGATCGAGCAATTCGTGACGAGAGGAATGCTTGGGAAGGACGGGCTGTCCGTGATGATCGAGTAGCACGGGATGATCGTGTTAATCGAGGTCGTGATCATATTGCTGAAGATCACCCTACCCAGATTGGTCAAGAATTGGCCAACATCAATGAGAAATTAGGGCAGTTGGCTAAGGGAAGAATAACTGAGGATATTTACTCAGTCATTCGGAAGACCCCTTTTGCTGAGCCAATTGCGGGATATCGGTTTCCCCATAACTTCCGTTTGCCTACCTTCTCAACATTCGATGGCTCCGGAGATCCAACAGCTCACATCGGCTATTACCAACGAGACCATGGCAATTTGAGGTAATTTCGATGAAATTTTATGCGGGTTTTTGGTTCATCTCTAATTGGAGCAAGACAAAAGTGGTTTTCTAACCTCCCCTCGGAAGGATCGTAAACTTTGACAAATTGGCGCGCCAATTCATAGGGCGATTCCAGAGTGGGATACGAGTCAAGAAAACGGAAGAAACCTTGTTCTATGTCAAACAAGGAAAGAGCGAATCGATTAGAGAGTTTCTGAAAAGATTCAACAAAGTGACGATGGAGATAGAAAACTTGGATGAACAAGTAGCCGAATCGCTCTATTAACGGGACTCACTAATCGGAAACTCCCGGAGTTATTACTACGGGATATGCCCGCGACTTATGCTGAGTTGGTACAGAGATGCCGAAGCAGTGCTGAAGTAATGGAGATTCTAGATGCGCGCCAAGGAGATAATAAAGTCTCCAATAAGGAACAAAAGGCTCCTGAGCAGACAGAAGCCAAAGAAAAATGTTCGCGATCGGGTTGGAAAATCCCAGCCTTGGCGCCAAAGATCCCCCGGTAAAAGTGAGTACACTCCATTGAATGCTCCTCGGGCTGATATTTTGAATATCCTCAAAAGAATAAATATTTTAAAGTGGCCGCCTAAAATTCTTTTGAAACCCGGAGAGCAGCAGGATCGGGAAAAGTATTGCCGATTCCACAAGGACTATGGTCATTATACTAATGACTGTCGTCATCCGAAGCGAGATATTGAGAGATTGATATCTCGGGGACATCTGTCCCGGTTTGTTAGCGGGAGAAGGGAGGAGCCACGTGGGCCACGTGCGGCTGCTCCAAAGAGGGATCGTTCGGTTAGTTCAGAACGATCGAGGGAGGCCCCGAAGTCTAAAAAAGGCAAGGAGGTGATTGAAGCTGCTACTCGGTCACCGATCCTTACCATCTTCGGGGGACCAGAGCCCGAATCATTCCGGAGTCTGAAAACAAAATCCAAATTTGTTGGAGCCGGAGAGGCGCAGAAGCGGAAGAAGCTGAATGGTGAAGATTCTATCACCTTTAGCGAGGAAGACGAAAGAGACGTTTATTTACCTCATGATGATGCTATAGTCATCAAGGTAGAGATTGCACGGCGGGAAGTGCATAGAGTTTTGATTGATACAGGGTTTGCAGCTGACCTAATTTCCTACGAAGTGTATCAAAAATTGAAGGTGGATCAGGACTTGATGAAACCTTCATCTACACACCTATATGGCTTTGCAGGGTCATTTGCAGTAGCGGAAGGATTGGTTCAGTTGGATTTATCCATTGGAAGTTTTCCTAAGGAAACAACTGTCCGAATCAATTTTTTGGTGGTTTGAGAACTACCAGCCTATAATATGATTCTCGGGCGACCATCTTTATCCAAGATAGGTGCTATTGTTTCAACAAAACACCTGAAGATAAAATTCCCGACTGATATGGGAATTGGTCAAGTCTCCTCTGACCAGAAGATCTCTCGGCAGTGTTATGTTGCCTATTTACTATGTAAGCCACGTGTTGCTAGATGCGGAGATGAGATATTCGCAAATTGAGAAGCAGGCTTTGGCTCTCATGATGGCCGCCAAGAAGCTAAGGCCATATTTACAACTTTTCCTCTTAGTAAAGTTCTTAACAAACCTGATTTGTCTGGAAGGATGGTGTCCTAGTCGGTTGAGCTCAGCGAGTTCCAAGTGAGCTTTAAGCCCGAACCGCAATCAAGGCTCGGGCATTAGCCGACTTTGTAGTAGAAACTACTGCACCAGTGGAGCCCACCATTGAGGATCCCATTATACCAACCACTTGGGAGGTATATGTGGATGGTTCGAGTAATAAAGATGGAGCAGGCGCTGGAATTCTAAAAAAGTCCAGCAGGATTTATTATTCGATATGCTTTGAGATTCGCATTTGATGCAAGTAATAACGAAGTGGAATATGAGGCCCTGATAGCAGGACTTCGGTTGTCAAAAGCATTAGCTATTGCAGATGTTACTATTTATAGTGTCTCTCAGCTTATAGTCAACCAAGTCCAGGGGGAGTATGGCATTAAAGAACCACGCTTGCTAAAATATCGGGAGATAGTGCAGGCATTTCAAAACCAATTTCGGAATTTGAAGATATCTCGATTTCGAGGAATGAAAATTCAGTGGCGAGATGAGCTATCCCGACTAGCCAATGCCAAGGAAAAGAATCTAGACCCTTCGGTCTACATTGAAGAGATAACTTTTCCAAGTTATCATGAGAAAGAAATTTCTTATATTGAAGCGAACGTTCTTTGGATGGATCCAATAATCGAGTATCTAAGGGATGACAAATTACCCGAGGATCCAGTAGAGGCAAGGTTGATCAAGATTCGATCAGCTGGATTTGTCATTTAGAATGGGAGACTATACAAAAGATCTTATGCTGGACCCCTTATGAGATGTATAGGCCCCGAAGGAGCAAAATCAGCTTTGGCTGAAGTTCATGAAGGAATTTGTGGAGCTCACATGGGTGGCCGAGCCCTGGCCCACAAAATTCTAAGACTTGGGTTATATTGGCCTAAGATCCAAGAGGTTGCTATGGACTACGTTCGTCGATGTGGTAACTGTCAAATTCATGCTATAGTATCGAAGCGCCTGGCGGAAACTTTGACTTCAATTCTAAATCCCATTCCCTTTGCAATGTGGGGAATTGATATCATGGGCAAATTCACCAAGGCATCAGGCAGACGGGAATTTCCGATAGTAGCAATTGATTACTTCACAAAATGGGTAGAAGCAGTCTTACCGGCGACAATTACCGAGAAAAAGTGGAGAAATTTGTGCTTGAATCAATCATATATCGCTTTGGGATTCCAAAGATTATTGTCACTGACCATGGTACTCGGTTCGATTGTCCACAATTTGAGCAATTCGTGGAACATATATGATCGAGCATCGTATGTCCTCAGTGGCATACCCCCAAAGCAATGGCCAGGTAGAGGTTACTAACCGAACGCTACTAGAAGGAATAAAGAGAAGACTCGAAGCTGACAAAGCTTCTTGGGTCGAAGAACTACATAATGTATTGTGGGCTTATAGAACTACGGTTCGAACACCCACAGGAGAAACTCCATTCAGGTTGGCATATGGATCCGAAGCATTGACACCAGTGGAGATAATGGCGGGGACGTTACGGGATCGTGAATTCGAGGAAAAAGCAAATGAACAAGGACTGCTTGATAGTCTTGATTTGTTGGACGAAGTTCGGGCAAAGGCAATAGCACGAACTCAACATTATCAAAGAAGGATAGCGTCTCATTATAATACTCGAGTGAAGAATCGTCGGTACTTAGCCGGAGATCTGGTGTTGAGAAACACCCTAGCTTCCAACCCGCGTCACCAAAGAAAGTTGGACCCTTCCTGGGAAGGACCTTATATGGTTGTGAAACCGGTCGGTTCGAGAGCTTACAGGCTGAAGAACATCAATTCCCGAAAGAGTTGGATCGTTCGTGGAATGCTAGGCATCTCAAAAAGTTTTATCCTTGAGGATGATTTCAATTTTGTTCGCGATGTAATCATTTTCAACTCAACCAATGCAATTTTTGGCTTTCAACAAACTATCTTTTGATTGGGGGGCATCATACACCACATTCAAGAACAAGATCCAACTATAACGCATCGGATGAAAATTCGTATGGGTCCTTCAACACTTATGGAAAATTTTCGAATTTTCTTAAGTCGGGGCATCGGATGAAAATCCGAGTGAGTTCCTTTTGCAAGGCGTCGGTTTGAAACCCGAGTGAGTTCCTTCGAGACTTATTGAATTTTTGAATTATCCTTAAGTAAAGGCATCGGTTTAAAACCCGAGTGAGTTCCTTCTCAGACTTATTGTATTTCTCCGGAAATCCTTAAGTAAAGGCATTGTTTTAGACAACTAAGACCTAATACAACGGCGATTCAAGTGGCTAGCAAAGTTCAAGATAAAGTAATTTCTTATTTCTTCAAAAGATCCAAAGAGGCCAGTATCAAAACAATTACAAGAGCTGGATACAATCTTCGATCAAAGAAGAAAATCATTATAGGTGACTGTTAACAAGTTATACAAGATCGACGCGACTTTGCTAGAACAAACATATGAGTCAACCATTGGTGGGGATTCAAGGAAAAGAAGAGAAGAAATGAGGATTACAAAAATATTTCGGTATGCATAAAATCCTCCGCAATTTCATACTCTTTGTCCAGCTTGTCCAGGAGAAGAATGGTCCTCGACCAAACTCGCATTCAATACAAGCTCGTCATAATTGACTTCTTCTAGTGGAGAATAAACAGGAGAATCTTCCAGATATTGCATAATATCTGGATCTGAAGGTGGAGGATCAATCTTATCCTTGGTCCAGTCGGGAGGAGGAATACCCAGGTCGGTAAATACTTCAGGATGGAAAACATCACTGTAGGGAGTCGTATCAAAATGAGGATCCTTCCTTAATATTGATTCCCATACTTTCCATCCCGGTACGCCTGCAAGTTATAAGCATTCAGCATATCAACAAAGGGCTTACTGTGTAAATACTTGAAGACGCAGGCTCTGCGAACATCAGTTGGAAGGGATTCAGGCAAAGGAACGACAGCTTGCCTTTCATGTGAGATCCCACCTAACCCTAACCTTGCTGTAGTACCATATGCATACCATATGCATTGTTCGATTTATTCTCTGTTGTACGAATTGCCTAGTTTCGTTTGTAGAAGTTTACCCCAAAGCTGATCTATTCTCTCCACGATTTCTTCTTGTGGCTTACATTCCCTTTGATAGGAGGATGACCTTAAATCATTCCCATGATTGATCCCTCTATCCTTGCTGTTCTAGAGTGGATCTCCATACACTCTATAACCTTGTAAATTCTCTACATGATGATTTCGAAGAGAAATTAAGTGTGATCTTCATGATTTATTATTCCTTCTAATTGTTTCAAGACTTCAAGCTTTTCATCTCCTATTCTTCAGTCAAAGATTAGTAATCTCTCTTGTGTTGTATTGATCTACTCTTACTATGATTTATTCTTTGAGATTGAGATTATGAAGAAGATGCCGCATCCTTGCAACATATTGATCCTTGCAACCATCTCTTCTACAATCTCATTTCATTCTTAAAGTTTTATGATCTTCATATTAATCTTCGCCATGATCCTTGTGAAATATTCATGAAGCCATGATCATACTTTCGATTTGATTTCAAAGCATGTCAGATATATTCCTTGTTTTTTTACATAAGACTTATTGTTATTTGTTCTCCGTGGACTTTGAGAGAAGGAAGCCAAGATAATAGGAAAGTACCCCTGTCTTTCGGAATCCAGGAACTCTCCCAATTTCGAGGACGAAATTATTTTAAGGGGGGGAGAATGTGAAATCCAGCCCAAACCTAGCCAGGACACCCTATCTATTTTGGGTGAAGAAAGGTTAGTTTAATGTTACATCTTGAAGTTGGACCTTGATTTCAGTGTTCTATCTCCTTCTTCTCTCTTTTCTTCTTCTTACTGATCTATCTTGATGTTTTGATTGTGGAGAAGGTGTTACACTACTATAACTACCTATTCTCTAATCTCCTTATGTCTTAGAGTGAACTCCCAATCACTCTATGCATTCCTTGAAACCACATGGTGAATCTCCTCAATTCTTCACTGATTTTGATTGAGTTTTGGACAGCATGATCATTCTACTGTAGCTTCTTTTCTCATTAATGTTTAACATATTTGATCTTAGCCTTTACTGCTGTTCCAATGTGTTTCATCTCCTTGAATCAATTCTCCTTTCTTCCTAGCCATTTTAGCTTTCTATGTTGACCATTGATATAAGCATTCTAGTAAGTTTCTATTTTTGATTCCTCTCATTCTAGGATTAGTATTCTTTTGATTTTCTATTTAGTTATTCTTGCCTCTGATATGTTCTTGATATTCCATTAGAGAGAAGCCTTGTTCTCTCTAATTCTTCCCATGAATCCATGGTGAGTTTGCTATGAGAACCATGTTGTTTCCAATTTAGAAACTCATGTTCCCAAGTAATAAAGTACTGATTTTTGGACCATGGATGATTCCCAATTCATGCTAGATAGTCTTATTATGTTTGTGGGAAGTTCCCTTTCGAATTTCGGATCAATTGGACTTCAACCGAAGAAGTTATGACCAAAACAGTGCAATCTGTACCTTGCTGTCTCCATTGGTCAATTGATTGGTCGACTGGGCCAGTAGACCAATCCAATCGACCAATGAGATCTGTTTTCCAGATTTAGGTCTTTCTTGCTCTATTTAAGTCCAACCTCGGGATTACTTCGTCTCCTCTGCCTCCTAAGCCTCTGGAACGAGTTAGAACTCCATTCTAATCAATTTCCTTGCATCCTTGGTTGATCTCTCGCAAGAACTCAAGTAATCTTCTTCCTCTTGCATCAAAGGTATGTCTACACTCTCTTCTTCTTCTCCATCTCTGTTTTTCTTTCCTTTTTGGGCTGAGACAGTAGAGAAGATGCTGCATTCTCTATTGCAAACATCTCTCTACTCATCCCTCATGATCTTCCTAAGGATTAATGGCTAATGCAATGATCTTAACCATGATTATTGCAAGCTTTTGAAGGAATCATGATCAAATCATGATCTAGTCTTTGTTTATCTTTTGATTTGAATTCTGATCTCCTTAGATCTACTATATTGATCATGTTAGTAGTCAATTGCTGTGTTTTCTTTTCCTGATCCATGATCTATCAATCTCTAGTTGTTTCTCTTCTACCATACCATGTTTTCTTCATGAATCATGATAGTTACATATATGGTAGGTTTTGTTTCCTTATTTAGATTCATGTTCTTCAGTCTTAGATCTATTTTTCTTGAAGATCTATGCATGCTTTTCATGATTTCTTTATCACAATCAATGATCCATCATCCTATCGTTCTTGTCCATGATTGTTACTATGAATTCTTCAAGAAACATGATTGATCTAATTATGGTAACTTTTGTTTCCTAATTTGTAACTTGAAGACTTGATTTGATTAGTGTTTTGAAGTCCTCTATATACTAGGATACTTTCATAGTAGTTTCCCCCTTGTTTGGTACCCTTTTGAGCCACCAAATTCGGTTCTATATTCTGCAAACTCTGATTTTGAAGGCCACTGTCTCTATTGATCGACTCATTGGTCGACTGAGGCAAGAGACCAAGTCAATCGACCAATGAGGACAGTAACTCCAGATTTGGTCTGTTTTGGATGTGTTGATATCTTTCCTTCTAGGTTTCTTTCCTAATATGATATATATACTTGTTTAGGACCTTCTTGCCAAGTTTGGGAAGATTCTCCTTGATCCTTGGAGATTCTCTTCAAGTTATATAAGGTAAGGATGGTTACTTCTATAATAGCATAGATTGTGTGATTTTAGTTTCTATATTAGAATCTTTTGGATTTGTTACCATAATTAAATTCTTTTATGAATATATTACTGCTGCACTTACTTTAATTACAGTAGCTTTATTTACTTTGCTTTCTTTAGTTTATGAATGTCTTTATTTGTTATGAGATGAATCTTATTATGGTATATTTTCTATATACTGTAAATGTGTATGATATGATTGATTTGTGATTGTGATTGATTAAGTATGGTTTGGGAAGGAGAGGTGTCCTTTTGACACTTCTGTCCTTGGACATTATCGAAAATAGTATGGGATGTTTCCGGGGTTGCCCATCGACGCTTTCCCGAATCATTGGTTGTCATACCTAGGGATTTCTAGCAGTGTTTGGCTAGGAATACCCCGTTATATCAGACCCGATTCAGAAGGGTATTGAGACCGAACGACCCGTGGTAGCAATGGGGATTTGTGGGCGCTCAAGACCGGTAACCAACCCGTGAGAGGACAAGAATCACATTGTGGGGGCCATTTATCGGTAGGGTTGCATATGGATAGACTTGGGCTCACGGGCGCTCAAGACCGGTAACCAACCCATGAGGGGACGTGAGAGCTTCCCGTTTACCATATGTGGATAACCAATAGGGTTGATGAGTCCGTAGTCAGGGACTATGAGGACTCTAGTATGAAGGATACCGGAAAGGATCGCCAGGGGCGAGGAATGGACGTATCTGGATCTGACTTGATGTAACTGAGTAGGAGACTTGCATTTGGCTAGGCTTTACCCTGACATGCGCCAGTACTTAGACCAATGGTGATGTGAGAGAGCGGTGACCTATACCCCCAGCCATGGAATGTCCCGAGGGATGCCGGACCCACTACCAAAAGGTGTTGTGTGATTGACCTACCCAAAGAAGTATGGTGCTATGACTTAAAGCATGTCTGCCAATAGAGACCAGCATACATAGAGTTAGATTCATACATTCATTGTTTGTCTTATACCATATTGCATTTATGTTTGTTACGAAATCCGCCATTTATGTTATTATGGATTTAATCGCCTTCTACCGGGTTTCTTTCGAAACTCACTCCTTTTGTACCATATCTTTTGTTAGACTTCTCTGCAGGTTTGAAATATGATGACGGTCCATATAAGGAAGGGCAAGGTGAAGAAGATGAAGACTGAAGATGAAGAAGAGCAGACTGAAGATGTGGATTAGATTTCTCTTGTTTCTTCTAGACTTATCTTTTACTTTACTTGTATTAGCTTAGAGCTTTACTTAGATTTCGATCTACCTTCCGCATATGTTGTGGAGTATATTTCCGCTATACTCTACAGTTGTCTTTTGATTTGGTATCATGTTTTCGCACTCTGATATTCTTAGTGATTCTTTTGAGATCTTTTCTTGAATTTTATTATTAACTTATTATAATACAATGATTTGTTCTTGCTTTTGATTATGTTATTGTGCTAAATGGATATGGTCGTTCCTAAACTTGATCTTTTGGGCTGTGGATCACACTATCGGGTATGCCAGTTAGGGTACCGGCTGGGAGGATGTGACATTTCAGGTAACGTTTCAGATCCTTTGGCTCCTGACTTTCAAACTGTTCGCTCCAGTCGCCGGATCTTCTCCCTGGCATCATCCAAGTCCGACCGAAGACGACCAATCATCGAATTTTTTTCTCCCCGCCACCTCCCAAGCTAGATTCCCGAAGGCGAGCAATCTCAACATCTTTAGCTTCAGAGATTTCCCGAAGCCTAGAAACTTCATTGCTCAACCTACGAGTCTAGTAACTTGCTTCCACTTGGTTGTGGAAGTTACCAAAGCAAGACTCCTCGCAAACAACTTCCGAGTTAGCGAGGAGCGAGAAAAGTAATTTTTCAAAATCGAGAGGATAATGAAGAAAGACTTACATCACCGGTGACTTCGTAAAGACTTCATCCGGAAGTTTGGAAAGAAGCTGCGCTCTCGGAAGTCATTCGAGCAGCAGTACACCATTCCAACACTCTGTCAAACTCGTTTGACACTAATTCAAGCGAAGGATGAGAAGGATGAGCTACACCAAGAGAAGGATGAGCTGCATCACTTGTCACCCGACGGCGCTTCCTAGTGGCAAAATCCTCCAACTCAGAAGGAGAGGACGAGGATGCCAAACAAGCACTAGAGTTAGAAATAAGAGCAGCACCTGCTGGGACCACACCTTCATCAGACGCCAACATAGTTGCCTCAGATGCCTGAAGAGTCTCCTTCGGGGGTGCACCAACAGGCTCACCAGCAGCACCATCGGCAACGGAGTGATCAAGAACTTCCTGGGAAAGACGAGCGATCACTTCGGGCAAAGGAGGCGCAGGGACGGCATCAATAGAAACCGCGGGAATCTGACTTGAAGATTCACCGCCAGCAGTCGCCTTACGCTTGGAGGATTCACTAGCTGAAACCACCGCACTGGCCCCAACCACCACCGACGGAACGCTTTTCTTGCAAGATTTTGCTCTGATAAAGTTCGGGTTGATCTTGGGAGCCACTATGCATAAAAAAAAAAAAACCAGCCGTATCAGTACATAAATAAAAGACAGCAACAGCGGGGAAACCCTAGTTTTCTAAAACTTCTGACAAACCAACAAACTAAACCCCAAGTATAACTACTGTGCAGTTTACTCAGGGGGGAAGTGGGGAAGGAGATGAGTAATCAAAAAACTCACTTGTTCAGAAGTTGATAGAGCTGTTGTTGGAGTACGAGGAATACGGAAGCAGGCCGAAGGACGAAAGGTCGCTTTGGCACTTTAGCAAATCTAACTTGCGAAGTCGGGATAGATGGAGAGTACCCACGAAGGCTTTAAATAGCCTCAGGTATAAGACGACGGTTGAAGGCTAAGGACAACCGACGACCTAGATCGAAATGACGCTTCAAAATCCGCAAAAAGCAAGATCAACGGTCGAAGGGATGCCACATGGAAACATGTGGAAGCGAGCACCTGATGCAGAGATACCTCCAATCGTCGCACCGCCATTATAATAACGGATGTATTTCCGATTCATTGGAAACAGTGAATGGTATACAAAAGCAGGAAAACGTTTGAACTTCGCAGAAGGGAAACGTGCGGACATTGCAATAAATGAAGTAGTGGGGAAGATTAATGCATCTTCCCGAAACGCATTTTCACAATATTTCTACAAGATTATTATTCGGCGAGGAATGAAAAGTTAAGTGATAAGTTTTATCATTAATACTTTGATATTCAAGGCAAGATTCCGGCAGGAGACGGGGAAATTTAGAGGCCAACATGAAAAAAGAAATGTCTATTCATTAAATTGAGGGTAAATCTTTACAAAAGGACAACTCCCTAAGCCTTTTCTTCTTTGTTGCCCGAGGGACCCTGGTCGGGAGGACTTTTCTCAGGACCATGAGAAGAGCCTTCCTCAAGAGTGGCATCGGCTGAATCCTCTACAACAACAACTTGAGACTCGGCTTGTGATTTCTCCTCTAGAAGTGCCGGCTCTTCATTCAGGTATGCCTCATATTGAGGGTCAGCTGGAAAAGGATCATCTTCTTCCTGGGCCCAGTCCGGGAGATCCATACCAACTTTCCCGAAGACCTCTTGGTGGCATACCTCACGAAAAGGAGTAGTGTCGAAGTCAGGGATCGATCCAAGGATTCGCTCCCAAACGTCGTTCTGCCCCATGCGATAAGCTTGAATGTTGTAGAGACCTAGCAACTCGGAGAAAGGTAAGGCTGTTCGGGTATTTCCGAATGCACTCCTTCCGAAGCTACGGCTTTATATGCTCAGGCTTGCTAGGGATCGCCAACTTCAGATGTTCTTCGAGCTCCCTACTTTTGATTTCAAGGCTGTCACCAAACAACATGGCAGCTGCCTTTTGCTTCCTGGCCTCGCGCTCGGCAGCAATGACACAAATTTTCGAAGCTTCGAGGGCTTCCTTGAGGGAGATCACTTCTTCCTCATGCTTTTTCTGTAGCTCCACGGTAGCTGCAGTCAGCTGGTCTATTTCAGAATTGGCCTTGGCCAATTTCTCTTCACAAGTTTGCAGCAAGGAGCTGGTGCGACCAACCCGGCTCAATGCTTCCATGTGTTGATAAAAGCTCAACACAGCATTCCAGGGAAGGCGGAAGATATCAGAAGAAGTCATAAGAAATTATGAAAACATAAGTAAGCAAGAAGACCGGTACCTTGTAGATTGACTAACAAGGGAGGTGTCATCCGGGGCTTCAAACTCCTGGTGATCGAAGGAGCAAGAGCGAGGGAGCTCCATTCGCAGCTTTCTCGGGATCCCGAGTAACCCTGTCGGTCATCTTCGGGGTCCAGCGGGGGTGAAGACCTCCTCACCATCCGTCGAAGCTTTGGATTTTTTATTGGAGGGAGCATCAATTGTGTCATGCCTCCTCTTGGTTCGGGCGGAGGAAGAGACATTAGACCTCTCCACCATTGGTTTCTTCCCTTTACCCGAAGCATCAGCTACGGGCCGATATTCCCGATACCCCTATAAGAGGGGTCGGGAGAGGGAAGAGAAGCCTCTTGATCTACGGTCAAGACCCCGGGCGATCGTTGCTCGGCTGTCACAACGGCCCTAGCGGCCTTCACCCGCAGGCTTTCAGGGTTCATTCTGGGAGGCACTGCAAAGAAGAAGGACAAGAGTCGGAATTCAAAACATATCACTTGAGTCAAATCAAAGGATGATGGTTAGAAGCTCACAATGAGCCAAGCCCCAGTACTAAAGGATGGAGTTATACTCCACTTCATATCCATGTATCTCTTGATACCACGGAATGGATTTGATCTTCCTGATGGCCGCCTCGTCTTCTCTGGATAAGGGAAGGCCCCGGTTACTCTCGGACGAAGAAGTAAACCTCCTCCAGGTGGTTGGGAAGTTAAGATCCGATGGAGGCGCTCGACGAGAAAAAGTATCGTTCGCGCCATCTTTTGTGGTTAGAAGGGCAAGTTCCTTTGACAAGGATGCTGCCCCTCCAATCAAGTTCAGCCTTATTGCGTTTGGACAGAAAAACCCATCCGGGAGGATGGGAGATAGAAAGAACATGAAAATGTACAAAAAGAGAAAGAGATGGCGTAATGCCAAGCTCAAAACACAAACCCAAGAAGCCGACGATGAGACACCAGCTATTGGGGAGGAGCATTCCGGGACAAATGTTTCAGTGATTCAAAACTACGGAGAACAAAGGATTAAAAAAGGGAAAGCGAACCCCGCTTTCCAGGTGCATCTATATACGAGAGAAAATTCACCCGAAAGGGATGAATCAACCCTCTCATCGGGGTGGGGAGCCCTAACCTGATATGAGGAAGGAAGATCAAAATCTTGGACAGCTGAAAGAAGGGTTTCCTCATTGTAAATGGAGGGAACAGAGCCGGAGTCCACCATTGGACCCGGAGGTTTGAGGCTGCCTAGAAGACTCGACAATCTTTGAAGATCCAGACTCGAGAAGGACAGGAGAAGTTTCGGTTTTTCTTTCAAAACCTTTTTGAGAAACTTCAGCGAACTCCCACCAGAGGACAGTTAGGGTTTTGTTATCACTATCCGACTGTTCGGGAGCGGGAGAAGCAAAAGCATCACTGCTATTACCAACATGGGGTACTAAAGAAGCCCTATCGTCCGCCATTACTCATTTCAGTAAACTACAAAAAGAAAAAGACCAGTAAACTTACTGATTCAATGAGACGGAAGCTTGAGAGCAGGAAGGCGCGAAGCAGACAACAAAGGTTCAAATTCCAGACAAGAAGAATGAAACCTACGAAGACAACGAACCGCTTTTAAAACTCCCGCACGAGTGTTCGGGAATCAACGATCAAGATTGAAAGACATTTTGAAAGTTTGAACTCACGAATCCGAAATAGGCGTTCGGAAACCGTCGCTTGGATGACGTGAGCCACGACAGATCAACTGCAACGAGATATGTGGCCTTACACTCACAACGCTCGAGGAAAAGTGACCACAGCATTAAATGTGATATGACATTTAATGAAGCACGCAGAGATCATCACATGACGACGAACCCAGTTAAAAACCGAGCCCTCGGGATCGACCGAACGCTTGGTCTGGGGGGCTCGTGATATGGAGAGTTTATGATCAGACCGGGTTCATACCTAGTCCGACCCTCGACCCCGGTCGAGAAGGAGAAAACCGAATCGCTCCCGAGCGAACCGGATCCGGAAGATGGCTTACTGAAGAAGAAAGCTTATTCGGCTGCAAGCGTGCCCTAATCTTACTTATGGATTAGGGTAATCACCCTAATGATGGCGAGACTCAATCTGACGGCTGCGGATAATCATTATCGAAGGGATAACCATCGCATAACCTAAAGATTATCTCAAGAGTCCTCTACTAGCCCAAACTAGTAGAAGTCTATCGCTCAACGGATCTAACTGATAAGATCCAACGACTACCCGAAGAAGGCTCAAGTGCATCCAACGAAGGAGATTCGAAGGTACACTCTATATAAACCTCACTACCATACAAGGTGAGGGACGGATCAATCGATCAAAAAGAATACTATCTGAGCCTCAGGTTCAGATACATACTGATAGACCTAAACTGTCAGCGATCTGCTATCTAGATCACCTTTCCCAGTTCTTCTTTCCTTAGCTCTGTGCTTCTAGCAAAGCCGTTTGTGATTAAGTTCATCAACTGACTTAGCCTTCGGAGGTGGACTCCCGACCCCAACGGTCGGGCCACATCTGACACTTTCGTTTTGCAGGACATCACGTGAAGATCCAAGGGCTGAGCAGATTTTGGACGCATCAGTGTGAAAGTTAAGAATCTTGCCCCATATTACCCTAGTCCAGCTGAATCATGGTCCTCAAGTTTAGTTCATTGATCTCATATGTTGACCAAATGATTATCTCTCCACTAATTAGGGACCCATACCCTTTTACACCCCAAAAACTTGTTTCACACTATTTTGAGCATTTGACCCCCAAACTTGTTCTTTATGAACCATTTTTTTTATTTTTTATTTATTTATTTTTATATACATTGTTGTTGTCATCCTGCCTTTTTACACGAATATCACTCATTTGTGACAAAGATACCTGATTACTCAATAAGATCACAAACAAGAGTGCCTTTGCATGCTCATATTCTAGGCCACTGTTAACATAAAAAATACACATTGATTACATGCATAGTCCTAGTTACTAGGAAGCCAAATCAGCGGAGCATTCTTCTTCTTTTTTTATTATTTTATTTATTTATTTTTTATTATGCTCATATTCCAGGCCACTGTTGATGTCAAAAATACACATGGGTTACATGCATATTCCTGGTTACTAAGCGGCCCAAAACAGTGGAGCATTATTCTTGTGGGGTAAGGGAGGGGTTCAAACCTCAGCCAACTTACAATTCACAAAAATTCTTGGAAACACCCAAATGGGGACCCCTAATGTGTAAGTCTCAAGGCTCTCATTCAACCAATTCTAAAATCCTAAACTTTCACATTGGTCCAACTGGTCCCCGGTTCTCCAGAGCTTGAAACCTCACTTGGTGTTCAATGATATGACACCACAAAAATGAGTAAATGCAGACATCATAACAAAATAGCAGACTTGTGCTAAGATCTCCAACAAAATCAGATTAAGAAGCAATGACATTCTCATTAACTAACAACCATCCAAATCACATACTAGCACATATTGAATACACAAAACATTTTCAAAACAAATATTTACAGACATTACTTCAGCCTCAAACAACAAAACAAACAGCCAATAAAATGACTTAACAATAAACAATCTAATAAGACCCTGACTCTAGAATGTTGGATAGCAACTCAGAAATTAACAAGTAGATCAAAGGATTCAGCATCTAAAGTGAACCACAACAGAAAGTTAAAAACAATTTAAGAAACTAAGAACATCTATAAAAGAAAGATGACAAGATGACATATGCATTGATTGGAATTAGGACCAAACATACCCCCAAACTGAAGATGAGCAATGTCCTCATAGTGAAAGAAAGAAAAATGAAGTAAGGAAACAAAAAAAAAACAGAGTAAAAGAAGAAAGAGAACAGAACTTCCCTGAACAAGCTAGGCCTCAACATCATCAGCATCTGCAGCATCCTCATCTTCATCATCTTCATCTTCATCATCTAGAATGTAGTTCCCTTGGGTGCTATAAGGAGGAGCAAGGATTTGGTGGGAAAAGCAAGGAAAGATGTGAATCGGGTGTTGTTCATCCGCAAATTAGACTGAGGTGTGCGGTCACGAACAGCCACATAAAACAAATAATCAGTGAGGATGTCACGAGTGATTTGATGTTCCAGCATAATGTGAAATTGTGTGACTTCCATTTGACTAATGGGGAAGCACTAGGGTTGGAAGAAGTGGGTGGAATGGCCTCGACAGCAGCAAGAGGTGGGGGCACTGAGGTGGGAGCTGTAGCAGAAGTAAGCATGCAAGTGATGATGTAACATGTAATGGCACCTTTGTTAGGTGTACGGGCATCAGAATCTTGCACAAGAACATTGTTAGCCAAACACAAAGCAGTAATCAAAGACGGAAATGCTAAACTACCACCCTGCCTAGCTGCACAAGCACAAATGGCCTCATGAATGTGGTGACCCACATTAATCCGACGCCCCTCCAAAATAGAGTGTAGGACCAAAGCTCTATCCACTGAAACAATCTGGATATGCATGGTGTCACGTCCTCCCAGCCGGTACCCTATCTGGCATACCCGAGAGTGTGATCCACAGCCCGAAGATCAAGTATCGAGTGATCAACCTCCCACATAAACAATAACATAATCATGAACAATCATAATAAAAGTGCGGAAGATAAACCATAGATCCAATAAAGAAGGAATGAATCATAAATGAATCAGAATAATAGATATAGTCGAGTGTCAAACCAGATAAGTAAAGTGAGGCAAAAATCCCACTCTACAACCAGCGGAAAAGTAGCTCTAAAAGAATAAACTAGACAAAATCTAATCCCAGTAGCAAGTACATTGGGTAACTAAATTGTTCTGCACTTTATAGACAACATCCTTATAAGTGTAAATCTCATAAATGGCACAAGGACGCTTCCACTCAATGGTCGGACTAAGCATCGTACGGAGCATAACCACTCGCGGGATCTTCAGTGTAATTGTGGTAACCGCAATCACCTTCCTGGAGATATGCCTCTTCGCCTTGCGCTTCTTCATAGGGACCGTCATAGTACTCGGTACTGCGGGATAGTCTAACAAACATTGTACAATAAAGGAATGAGTTTCAAAGAAACTCGGTAAAGGCGATAAAAATCCATAATAACATAAATGGCGGGATTCGAGAACAACATAAATGCAATATGATATGAGACAAACAATGAATGAATGAATCTAACTCTATGTATGCTTGGTCTCTATTGGCGAGACATGCTTTAAGTCATAGCACCGTACTTCTTTAGGAAAGTCCACTCACATCCTCAACCATTTAAGATATCTTGGATTCTCTCACGGATCATTTCACCGGTCTTGAGCAGC
The DNA here is from genome assembly GCF_041222555.1 of Hakea prostrata. Taxonomy (NCBI): domain Eukaryota; kingdom Viridiplantae; phylum Streptophyta; class Magnoliopsida; order Proteales; family Proteaceae; genus Hakea; species Hakea prostrata. The sequence continues at coordinate 52,745,484 of NC_142602.1, read as the reverse complement.
CGATTGGTAATGGGTCCTTCATCCCTCGGGACAAACCATGGCGGGGGGTTAAGTCAACACACTCTCTCACAACCATTTGGTATAAATCTTGGCGCATGTCGGGGGTAAAACCTAGCCAAATGCAAGTCTTCTACTTAGTTACATCAAGTCAGATCCAGATACGTCCATTCCTCGTCCCGACGATCCTTTCCGGTATCCTTCACACTAGAGTCCTCATAGTCCACGACTACGGACTCATCAACCCTATTGGTTATCCACATATGGTAAACGGGAAGCTCTCACGTCCTCTCACGGGTTGGTTACCGGTCTTAAGCGCCCGTGAGCCCAAGTCTAACCATATGCAACCCTACCAATAAATGGCCCCCACAATGTGATTCCTGTCCTCTCACGGGTTGGTTACCGGTCTTGAGCGCCCATGAATCCCCATTGCTACCACGGGTCGTTCGGTCTCAATACCCCTCCGATTAGGGTCGACATAACAGGACATCCTAGCCAAACACTACTAGACAATCCTAGATATGTCATCCAACAGTTTAGGAAGGTGTCCAGAGGGCATCTCCGGAAACATCCCATAATATTCCCGTAGTAGTCCAAGGACAGAAGTGTCAAAAGGACACCTCTCCTTTCCAAACCATACTTAAGCATACACATGCATCAATTCATATCATCACATATATGGTAACTTCATATATGGAAAGAAATCAATAATTACAATCACTTGTATATAATTGGTAAGTAAATCATACATGAATCAATTTAATATGAATAAGTAATGCTACTGTAATCAAAGTTATGCAACAGTAGTATATCATTGTAAGAAATCTAATTTAGGAAACATGTCAATGATATTCAAATATAGAAACTAGATTCATGCTATCTATGTAATTAAGGAAATAACCATCCTTACCTTTTATAACTCGCAAAGGAATCCTAAGAAATCAAGTAAGATCTTGGCAAACTTGAGAAGGAGGTCCTAAACAAGTATATACAACATATTAGGAAAGATCCCTAACGAGAAAAGATACCAAAACATCCAACACGGACCAATGCAGGAGTTCTTTGTACTCATTGGTCGAGTGGATTGGTCGATTGGTCCAGTCGACCAATCGATCGACCAATGCGAGACGATAAGCCTAAAAAACAGAGTTTTAAGATATGAAATCCGAATTTGGTGGTTCAAAAGGGTACTAATCAAGGGGTAAACTACATCAGTAGTATTCTAACATATAGGGGACTTCAAAACACCAATCAATTCAAGACTTCAAGATCCAAATTAGGAAACAAAAAGTTACCATAATTAGATCAACCATGGATCTTGATGAATTCGAAATAGAAATCAAAGACAAGAACAATAGGAGGATGGATCATTGCTTCAGGTAAAGGTATCATGAAAACATACTTAGATCTTCAAGGAACAAGGCTTAGAAGCATAAATCTAAATAAGGAAATAAAACCTACCATATATGTAACTACCATGCTTCATGAAGAACACATAGTATGGTAGAAGAGAACAACTAGAAATTGATAGATTATGGATCATGGAAAGAAAACACAGTAATTAACTACTAACATGATCAATAAAGAAGATCCAAAGAGATCAGAATTCAAATCAGAAGTTTAACAAGATTAGATCATGGTTTGATCATGATTCCTTCAAAAGCTTGCAATGATCATGGTTAAGATCATTGTTCTAGCCTCAAATCCTTAGGATGATCATGAGAACATGTTCGAGAGATGTTTGCAACGAGAGAATGCAGCATCTCTTCTCTGTCTCAACTCAAAAAGGAAAGAAAAACAAAGATGGAGGAGAAGAAGAGAGAGTAGACATACCTTTTGATGCAAAAGGAAGAGTTTCGACGAAGATCCGTCAAGAAAACACCAAGGATGCAAGGGAGATGACTTGCGAGAGGTCTTTGGTTCGTTCCAAAGAGTTTGGAGGCAGCAAATACGAAGTGGACTCGAGATTGGACTTAAATAGAGCAAGAAAAACCTAATTGCCAAAGACAGACACTCATTGGTCGAGTGGATTGGTCGGCGGCCCGATCGACCAATCGGTCGACCAATCTTGTGACAAGACCAAAACAGGGAATTGAAGGCCCGGATCAAATCCAATCCTAAAGGGGTTTTGCACACAAGTCAAGTGACTTACCTAATAGGTAGAAATGCCTTCAAACCAAGATAGAGAGCACTCCAAGTCCATCAACTAATCCGATCTTCATCAAGATTCGGTTTCCATAAATAGAACTTCATCATCAACTTTCATGGATTCAAAGCCGGACACCAAGTCCTCCTTTGGGATGGCCCAAAGCTGACTTCTTACTTTACTCCGGGTCATCGGACCTACAAATAACAAGGTTTCGGGTCAAGGTTAGGGCTGGGTTTTACATTCTCCCCCCCTTAAAGAAATTTCGTCCTCGAAATTGAAAGCGTACTGTGCTTCCAAAGAGGTAAGGAAACTTCTCCTTCATGTCTTCTTCCTTCTCCCAAGAAGCTTCTTCAGGGGTATGGTTCTTCCACCGAATCTTCACCAAAGGGATGGTGCGATTCCATGTTGCTTGTCCTTCCTATCCAAGATTTCAGCCGGTTCTTCATCGTAGGTCAAATCAGCACTAAGTCCTTCGGGTGCTTGCTGCAAAATGTGTTCGGATTCTCTATGTATTTTCGGAGCATCGAAATATGAAACACATTGTGAACACCAGCAAGAGGCGGAGGTAATGCTAATCGATACGCAACAGGTCCAACCTTTTCCAAAATCTCGAAAGGTCCAATGTAACGAGGGCTAAGCTTTCCCTTAACATTGAATCTCATCACACCCTTCATTGGTGAAACTTTGAGAAAAACTTTCTCTCCAACTTGAAATTCCAAATCGGTCCTTCTCTTATCGGCATAAGATTTCTGTCTTGGAAGGCGAGACTTAATCCTTTCTCTTATCATATCTACCATAGCACTCGTAGCTTCAATCATTTCGGGACCTAAGACTTTTCTTTCCACTGTCTCGAGTCCAGTACAAAGGTGTCCTACAAGTCTTGCCATACAAAGCCTTGAATGGAGCCATGCCTATTGTTGCTTGATAAGCTGTTGTTGTAGGCAAACTCAACCAAAGCTAGGTGTTCATCCCAATTACCACCCATATCCACCACACAAGATCTGAGCATGTCTTCCAATGTCTGAATTGTCCGCTCAGATTGTCCATCGAGGTTGTGGATGATGAGCTGTACTCAAGTTCAATTGGGTTCCCAAGGCCTTCTGCAAACTATTCCAAAACCTTGAGGTGAACCTAGGATCACGATCCGAAACAATACTCAATGGCACACCATGCGGACGAACCACATTATCCACATAAAGCCTTGCTAGCTTATCCGAGTATGAGTGATCTTCATAGGAATGAAATGGGCTGATTTGGTCAACCTATCAACAATCACCCACACGGTGTCATTGCCTTTACTTGTCCGAGGCAAGCTAGTCACAAAGTCCATGGAGATATCCTCCCACTTCCAACTAGGAATAGGAAGAGGCTGAAGTAATCCAGGATGGAGGTTGTCGAACGGCTTTCACACGTTGGCAAGTCTCACACTTGGCAACAAAATCATCAACATCCGCCTTTAGACCAATCCACCAAAAATGTTCCTTCAAGTCCTTGTACATCTTGGTGCTTCCGGGTGTATAGTAAAAGGCCATTTGGTGTGCTTCCTTCAATATTTCTTTCTTAACTTCTTCGTTTGCGAGCACGCACAGTCTTCCTCTAAACAACAAAGCACCATCCATGGATATACCAAAGTCGGGGTCCGACTCGGGATTCGAAGAAATCTTCTCAACTTTGATCAAAAACTCTTGATCGGAACTTCTGTGAGCAACAATCTTATCTCTAAGACCAGATCTTGCCGTCATGGCGGAAAGAATAAAATCGAGAATTCTCGGGGACGATTTCCAAATCAAAACTCTCAATAGAAGACCACAATGGTAAACTCAACGCATTCAAATCCAAAGTCTTCTTTTGGTTCTTCCTACTAAGAGCATCAGCAACAACGTTTGCTTTCCCGGGGGTGATCTTGAATATCACAATCATAATCGGAGACTAGTTCCAACCATCTCCTTTGTCTCATGTTCAACTCCTTTTGGGTAAAGAAGTATTTCAAACTCTTATGATCCGTGAAAATGGCAATCTTCTCACCGTAAAGGTAATGTCTCCAAATCTTCAAAGCAAAGACAACGGCGGCAAGTTCTAGATCGTGAGTGGGGTAATTCCGCTCATAATCCTTCAATTGCCGAGAAGCATAGGCTACGACCTTGCCATGTTGCATCAGTACACAACCCAAACCAATCTTTGGCGCATCGGTATAAGCTGTCATACCACCGGAACTATCGGGTATAGTCAAAACCGGGGCACTTGTCAATCTATCTTTCAACTCTTGGAAATTCTTCTCACGGGCGTCGGACCAAACAAACTTTTCTTCTTTCCTGGTCAACTTAGTCATAGGAGCAGCCAACCGAGAAAAGTTCTCAATAAACCTTCGGTAGTAACCCGCCAATCCAAGAAAACTTCTTATTTCCGTTGCGACTTCGGTCTTTCCCAATCAGCCACAGACTTGGACCTTTTCGGGATCGACCACGAATACCTTCGGCTGAAACCACATGACCAAGGAATACCACTCTCTTAAGCCGGAAATCACACTTGCTAAACTTAGCGAACAACTTCTTTTCTCGCAACCTTTGCAAAGTGAAACTTAGATGACTCGCATGCTCTTCTTCGCTCTTCGAATAGATCAAGATGTCATCAATGAAAACAATCACAAACTTATCAAGCACATCATGAAATACTCGGTTCATGAGGTCCATGAACACCGCAGGAGCATTGGTCAATCCGAAGGGCATGACTCTAAACTCGTAGTGACCATACCGCGTTCGGAAAGCTGTCTTGAAGATATCACTAGACTTCACTTTCAATTGGTGATATCCGGACCTTAAGTCAATCTTTGAGAACACAACTGCACCCTTCAAGCGATCGAAGAGATCATCAATTGCAGGCAGCGGATATCTATTCTTGATAGTCAACTTATTCAACTCACGGTAGTCGATGCACAAGCGCATACTACCATCTTTCTTCTTGACGAACAAGACCGGAGCTCCCCAAGGTGACACACTAGGCTGTCTGAAACCTCTATCAATGAGCTCATTCAACTGATTTTGCAACTCTTTCAACTCGGTAGGAGCCATCCTATACGGAGCTTTAGATACCGGAGCGGCACCGGGGACGAGATCAATAGAAAATTCGACATCCCTGTCCGGAGGCACTCACGATAGATCATCGGGGAAGACATCAACAAAGTCGCAGACAACTCGACTTCATCGACTCTTTTCTCCACTATACCCTTGCCTTCGGATGAAGCATCATCCACTAGGGCATAGACTTGCATCGGTGCGAGACGACACCTTCTTACAAACCCTTCTCTTTTCACCACTGAAATTCAAAGACCGGACTTCCACAAATATGGGCCTGAATCTTCTTTGAGGAACAAAGGAACACGGCTTTGTGGGCTGTCAACCAATCAATTCCCAAAATAACATCGAAGTCCTTCATGTCAAGAATTACAAAATTGGCTTCCAAGTTCTTCTCACCAATCAACACGGGACATTTAGATAACCCCTTATCTAGTTTCCAACAAGGACCAGTGGGTGTACTAATCAATAAACAACTAGACAACTTCTCGGGGATTAGGTTAGTCTTCTTGATGAATGCGAGATGACATGAGCGAATGAGATGCACCCGTATCAAATAAGACAAATGCGAGAAATAGAAGCAACTAACAATGTACTGTAATCACTTCATGGCTTGGATCTGCTCGGCCTTTGGAAATCTGAAAACTCTACCGGAGGGAGGGAGCGAGGAGCACTCTTCACCCTTTGGGGCGGGCTCTTTGGGCGAGGCCGCCGGACGAGCACGAGCAAAATGACCAGCTTGCTTGCGGTAGAAGCAAACGGGATTCTTTGGATCCAACGGGGGTGGCTGCAACGAGAGGGCTTACGAACAAAAGGCCTTGCACTTGCACTTGCACTTGCCTGGTGGTCGGTTTCCGCCATCTTTGTCCTAAAGCGGCCGGGCTGCTGAAAACCCGTGTTCGACCTACACTCTTAGCACTGAAAGGTAGGAGTGGGGTAGGGTGTAGGTCTCACAAAGCGACGGTCATTACGATCCACCAAACCAGAATTCCTTGTTGCCGGGGCTTTTGCACACGAGCACTTTCCTTCTCTGTTTCTTCCAACTTCTTCGAGTTCTGCACCACTTGAGCATAGCTCACTATAGGCTGGATTTGTGAGATAAGCTTTAATGGCGGGCGCAGTCCTTTGAAGAACTTCTTTGCTTTCGCGAGGTCATCCTTCGAGAGAATGCGGAGCAAAGAAATGAAGCTCCTCGAACTTCTGTTGGTACTCCAACACAGGAGAGAGATCCTTGAGTAAGAATCATGAACTCGGCTTCCTTCGCATCTTTTACCGCCTCGGGAAAGTAATTCATACAAAAAGCCTCTTTGAATAACTCCCAAGTTACAACTCCTGCATGCAAACCTTCCAAAAGCAGGGCCAGTGGAGATCCACCATGCATCGGCTTCTTGTTGTAACACATTCGGCAAACAAAATCTTACGAGCTTCCGAGCATTGCGGATGTCGGAAAGCCTTCTCCAACTCACGAAGCCACTTGTTAGGAAACAAGGGGTCCTTGGTAACTCCGGTGAAAGTGGGTACTTGCATCTTGAGAAAACTCTCCATCGGGCGAGTATGAGGAGTTCAGCTAAACCTCCCGCATTCGGGACTGCGGCATGAGGATTCACATTAGCACCAGCCGGGTCTCATTATGCGAGTCATGAAACCCACCAACATCTGGTTGAAGTGAGCTGCTTTCTTTGCATCATATTGCCCATAATATTGGCAATATCTCGGAAACTTCCAACATTCGGGGCACCGGGTATCTCATGGGTACCACTGATCAACATTTGGTATCTCGCCACCTCCATGAGGTATTTCACCACCTCCCTGAGGTATCTCACCACCACCATGACCCTTTGGATTCACCACGCCCACTTCTCGGAGTAACCATTCTGCAAACCGAGAACATCAAAATACCGAATTTGAAGTTTCAACATAAACCACAAGTCCAAATGATTTGAAAACTTAAATCATGCTTAAATATATCCATATAGTCATCAAACAATAATCCATAAGGCAAAAATCACATTTTCCAAAAATTCAACAGCAATTGAGGTCTCTGTGACCATTGGTCGAGTGATTGGTCGGTGACCCAGTCGACCAATGAGTCGACCAATGCGACGAGAATGCGAAAATTCGCATTATAAGCCTCATTTTCACATTCCAACCTCATTCTAACTTCTTCCAAAGGTGAGAGAGCTCTAGGGAAAGTCTCCAAGAGTTCTCACAAGTGTTCTTGAGGTGATTTGGTGCTTCAACAACAACACCACAACACACAATCTTCACAAACAAGGTAAATCTCTCATTCTTTCTTCCATTTTCATCTTCTCATGCTTGCATTTCAATAAAACCATGCTTTACTTGTATCCAATGCTAGAAATCATGCTTAGGAATGCTTAGAAACATATTCCCTAGGTTTTAAACACAATGCCATGCATAGACTACAAGTTTTAACATAATGGTGTTCATCTCGCAAAGTTTTTATATCGAAATCGATATCTTTAGAAAAATTCCGTTTTCTCTCAAACCGCTTGGAATTTTCGCACGAGATCAAATGCTACATGCTCAAGATGACATTGTAGATAGGTCCATACAATTTGATTTAACCAATTTCAACTTTTCAAAAATCCAATTTTGACCTAAATTGCAAAATCCCCAAATTTCCTTCTTGCTGAATTTTTCGCTTTAATCCAAGTTTTCGATCGATTTTCATCAAACAAACTTCATAGACATGAAATTCCAAGTATTGCGCACATGCTAGTATGTTCAAATCAAATTTCCCCCAAATTTGAAATTTTCCGAAAAATTACGAAAATACCCTTTTGGCTCAAATCTTAAAATAGCACTAAGCTTGGAATTGTCTCTTGTCTCTTTCCACGAGATACCCACTATGCGAGAGGGGAGGGCGGGGACGAGGTAGAGGTCGTGGTCGCATTGTAGGTGCTCTTAGGGGCGGAGGTCGGGTTCCTTCGAGCCTAGACGGGGAGGTTAGGAGACCGGACATGTTTGACACACCTCGGGCCGAGTTCTGTCCGAGGCCTACTTCGATTCTTGCAATATCGAGATGGGACGTCTACTTCACTTACGCCAGCTCGGAGCCTTTAGGATTCGGCGGAGATTCGACACATTGCGGTGGACTCATCTCTTCCACAGAGGATCTGCCGGTATACCCGGAACTAGTGAGGTTGTTCTTCGGCAACCTTACCTACACGAGAGGAGGCTCGAGGCCAAGGACATCCACTTAGACTTGTCCTCGGGAGCGGGGTCTTCCGGACTCGGATTCGCTTCTCTACCCGGACACTTGGCTGAGATCTTGCGGGTTCCTTACTATCCACGGCGGTGTGTGTGGATACTGCGGGAGCAGATGCGGACAGCCATACGATGCCGTACGAGCTTCGCGAGATATGCTCTACGCTATGGGATAGCCGTCGATGCTTCACTCCGTGGACCAGCGGACGGATGACGGATTCTGCACGGATTATCGGTCGCATAGTCGGCCGAAACATCATGCCGAAAGCCGGACATCACCATCGGGTCACGGTGATGGAGGCCTTAGTCATCTACCGCATCTACATGGGCTTCGAGATCGATCTCTCCTACATCATTCAGCGGGTCATGCTTTGGACTTAGTTCTGCGGCCTAGCATGCGGAACCTTTGCTATGGGAGGCTACGACTTTGATCTTCGGGCATTTCGGGGTGAGTTTCGAGGATACACCGGTGGACACTGGTTCCACGGGGATACTCTATTGGGACTCGGACCATTCGTCGGATGAGACTACGGCGATCGAGAGAGATCTCCTGGTCCGGAGGGTGAGGATGATGATGAATCGGAGGATGAGGATCGGGGGTCGGAGGATGGAGGAGAGGATATCGGTCTGATAGTGATGATCGGGCCGGAGATGATGCGAGATATGCACGAGGCTGAGCTTTGTGCATCACGAGTTTCCTTCATCACACTTCGAGGCGGGTGGCCCTTCACATGCGGTTCCGGAGACTTCAGATCTTGGAGCACGAGATGAGATCGATGACTTCCATGCTAGAGAGGATGGAGGTTAGACGGGAGCAGATGTACGAGAGGATGGAGTCACGACGGGATAGGATAGAGCATCGGGTGACTCGGCTAGCGGAGGAGTTTAGAGCATACGAGAGATCGGAGAAGATCACCTAGATAGATTGTACCTTAGGATTTCCATTTATGCATTTCGGATGTAATCGTTGTAAAAACTTTTGAAATTAATGAAGTTCATTTTGTTTCCCTTTAATTATTGTATATTATGCACCTTTCTTTTCCTTGCATTAGTGACATTTGTTCAAGTATAATTATGGTATGTTATTTGGAAATGTTTCTGTTATGCCTCAAAGGTCAAGTTTCTAATTCGGTGTTCTATTATTCACTTCTAAGAGTAGAAGAGTCATTTCAGATCAATGACTCGGGAATGTTCGGTTATTGTCTTTTGTAGTTAGGATCTCCTCGAACCTTGGGCTCCGATACCAATCATCACGTCCTCCCGCCCGGTACCCTATCTGGCATACAGAGAGTGTGATCCACGGCCCGAAGATCGGGTATCGAGTGATCAACCTCCCACATAAACAATAACATAATCATGAACAATCATAATAAAAGTGCGGAAGATAAACCATAGATCCAATAAAGAAAGAATGAATCATAAATGAATCGAGAATAATAGATATAATCGAGTGTCAAACGAGATAAGTAAAGTGAGGCAAAAATCCCACTCTACAACCAGCGGAAAAGTAGCTCTAAAAGAATAAACTAGACAAAATCTAATCCCAGTAGCAAGTACATTGGGTAACTAAATTGTTCTCCACTTTATAGACAACATCCTTATAAGTGTAAATCTCATAAATGGCACAAGGACGCTTCCACTCAATGGTCGGACTAAGCATCGTACGGAGCATAACCACTCGCGGGATCTTCGGTGTAATTGTGGTAACCGCAATCACCTTCCTGGAGATATGCCTCTTCGCCTTGCGCTTCTTCATAGGGACCGTCATAGTACTCGGTACCTGCGGGATAGTCTAACAAACATTGTACAATAAAGGAATGAGTTTCAAAGAAACTCGGTAAAGCGATAAAAATCCATAATAACATAAATGGCGGGATTCCAGAACAAACATAAATGCAATATGATATGAGACAAACAATGAATGAATGAATCTAACTCTATGCTTGCTGGTCTCTATTGGCGGACATGCTTTAAGTCATAGCACCGTACTTCTTTAGGAAAGTCCACTCACATCCTCAACCATTTAAGATATCTTGGATTCTCTCACGGATCATTTCACCGGTCTTGAGCAGCCGATTGGTAATGGGTCCTTCATCCCTCGGGACAAACCATGGCGGGGGTTAAGTCAACACACTCTCTCACAACCATTTGGTATAAATCTTTGGCGCATGTCGGGGGTAAAACCTAGCCAAATGCAAGTCTTCTACTTAGTTACATCAAGTCGGATCCGAGATACGTCCATTCCTCGTCCACTGACGATCCTTTCCGGTATCCTTCACACTAGAGTCCTCATAGTCACGACTACGGACTCATCAACCCTATTGGTTATCCACATATGGTAAGCGGGAAGCTCTCACGTCCTCTCACGGGTTGGTTACCGGTCTTAAGCGCCCGTGAGCCCAAGTCTAACCATATGCAACCCTACCAATAAATGGCCCCCACAATGTGATTCCTGTCCTCTCACGGGTTGGTTACCGGTCTTGAGCGCCCATGAATCCCCATTGCTACCACGGGTCGTTCGGTCTCAATACCCCTCCGATTAGGGTCGACATAACAGGACATCCTAGCCAAACACTACTAGACAATCCTAGATATGTCATCCAACGGTTTAGGAAGGTGTCCGGAGGGCATCTCCGGAAACATCCCATAATATTCCCGTAGTAGTCCAAGGACAGAAGTGTCAAAAGGACACCTCTCCTTTCCAAACCATACTTAAGCATACACATGCATCAATTCATATCATCACATATATGGTAACTTCATATATGGAAAGAAATCAATAATTACAATCACTTGTATATAATTGGTAAGTAAATCATACATGAATCAATTTAATATGAATAAGTAATGCTACTGTAATCAAAGTTATGCAACGGTAGTATATCATTGTAAGAAATCTAATTTAGGAAACATGTCAATGATATTCAAATATAGAAACTAGATTCATGCTATCTATGTAATTAAGGAAATAACCATCCTTACCTTTTATAACTCGCAAAGGAATCCTAAGAAATCAAGTAAGATCTTGGCAAACTTGAGAAGGAGGTCCTAAACAAGTATACACAACATATTAGGAAAGATCCCTAATGAGAAAAGATACCAAAACATCCAACACGAGACCAATTCTGGAGTTCTTTGTACTCATTGGTCGAGTGGATTGGTCTTGTAGTCCAGTCGACCAGTCGACCAATGCGGACGATAGCCTAAAAAAACGAGTTTTAAGATATGAAATCCGAATTTGGTGGTTCAAAAGGGTACTAATCAAGGGGTAAACTACATCAGTAGTATTCTAACATATAGGGGACTTCAAAACACCAATCAATTCAAGACTTCAAGATCCAAATTAGGAAACAAAAAGTTACCATAATTAGATCAACCATGGATCTTGATGAATTCGAAATAGAAATCAAAGACAAGAACAATAGGAGGATGGATCATTGCTTCAGGTAAAGGTATCATGAAAACATACTTAGATCTTCAAGGAACAAGGCTTAGAAGCATAAATCTAAATAAGGAAATAAAACCTACCATATATGTAACTACCATGCTTCATGAAGAACACATAGTATGGTAGAAGAGAACAACTAGAAATTGATAGATTATGGATCATGGAAAGAAAACACAGTAATTAACTACTAACATGATCAATAAAGAAGATCCAAAGAGATCAGAATTCAAATCAGAAGTTTAACAAGATTAGATCATGGTTTGATCATGATTCCTTCAAAAGCTTGCAATGATCATGGTTAAGATCATTGTTCTAGCCTCAAATCCTTAGGATGATCATGAGAACATGTTCGAGAGATGTTTGCAACAGAGAATGCAGCATCTCTTCTACTGTCTCAACTCAAAAAGGAAAGAAAAACAAAGATGGAGGAGAAGAAGAGAGAGTAGACATACCTTTTGATGCAAAAGGAAGAGTTTCGACGAGGATCCGTCAAGAAAACACCAAGGATGCAAGGGAGATGACTTGCAGAGGTCTTTGGTTCGTTCCAAAGAGTTTGGAGGCAGCAAATACGAAGTGGACTCGAGATTGGACTTAAATAGAGCAAGAAAAACCTAATTGCCAAAGACAGCACTCATTGGTCGAGTGGATTGGTCGACTGGCGCCGATCAATCCAATCGGTCGACCAATGCTTGACAACAAGACCAAAACAGGGAATTGAAGGCCCAGATCAAATCCAATCCTAAAGGGGTTTTGCACACAAGTCAAGTGACTTACCTAATAGGTAGAAATGCCTTCAAACCAAGATAGAGAGCACTCCAAGTCCATCAACTAATCCGATCTTCATCAAGATTCAGTTTCCATAAATAGAACTTCATCATCAACTTTCATGGATTCAAAGCCAGACACCAAGTCCCCCATTGGGATGGCCCAAAGCTGACTTCTTACTTTACTCCGGGTCATCGGACCTACAAATAACAAGGTTTCCGGGTCAAGGTTAGGGCTGGGTTTTACACATGGAGGGCATTAAGCAGGTCTATAAGAAGTGGTACCATATTTTGGCCGCTGGTTTCAAGGACTGGTAGGTGAAAGTTAATGTACCTTGGGGGGATGCAGACCATTCTGTGCCAGGAGAACATAAATCAGGGAGAATGTTATGCAAGGCAATAGGGTTTGTTGAAGCAAGATGGGCATTGTGCTCATCCTCTACATTCTCCAAACCATAAAAGGCATTAAGGGTTGGACTATCTATAGGGACCTGAACCCCCCCTAACATACACCTGGTCCTGAGATGGGGTAGTGAGATTGGCATAAAATTCATAAACAAGGGATGGGATGTAGGCACCAGGATGGGTGCAAAATTGTTCCCATTTATGCCTAGCTATGATGGACGTGATGAATGGAAAGTCTGGTGCCTCAGTGGGATTTAATTTAAACCCCTTCTCCTGAAAAATATTCTTGTTAGAGATGGATGTGAAGCGGGCCTCAGCCGTGGGAGAGTCAAAAATAGGGGGAGCCATGGAAGCACTAGAACTAGGATCGGATTTGCTCTTCTTCTAAAACTAGCTCTTCAATAACATCTACAATTGAGCATTGCTCTATCTCATCTAGAGATTTCATTACCTGGAGAACATTGAAATTGACTTGCTCTCCATTTACCCTCATAGTCAATTCTCCTTTATGCACATCAATCAATGTCTTTCCAGTTGCCAAGAAGGGTCTTCCAAGAATGATGGGCACATCTCTATCAGCTTCAAAATCAAGAACAATGAAATCAGCAGGGAAGATAAACTTATCAACTCTTACCAACACATCTTCAATTTTTCCTTCAGGATGTGCTAAAGATCTATCATCCAACTGAAGTGTTACTGTAGTTGGCCTTGCTTCTCCTACACTAAGCTTCTTGAAGATTGACATTGGCATAAGGTTAATGCTTGCTCCAAGATCACAAAGGGCTCTCCCAATATAATTATCTCCAATAGCACAAGAAATGGTGAAACTTCTAGGATCCTTTAATTTTTGAGGAAGCTTGTTCAACAAGAAGCCACTACTCTCTTGTGTCATGGATACTGTCTCAAACTCTCCACATCTCTTTTTCTTGGAAAGGATGTCTTTCATATAATTTGGCATTTGTTCAAGTGCTTCTACCAATGGTATATTGATGTGGAGCTCCTTCAAAACATCTAAGAATTTCTTGAATTGATGGTCTTGCTACTGCTTATGAAATCTTTGAGGAAAATGGGGTGGTTTATAACTCAATTTTACTAGAGAACTCTGTTGCAATGTGCTATAGCCGTGAGTTCAACACTCTGTTTTGTAGAATCAGATTGTTCCTTTTGAACAGCAACTAGATCTTCCTTCTCCCGTTCTTCTTGGATAGAAATAGGTCCCTTCTGTTGGCTAGACTTTAAATGAGGTGGCTCTAGAGGTTTCCCACTTCTTAATAAAATAACCTTGCAATGCTCTTTGCCATCACGCCTAGGATTTTTTGTATCACTTGGCAATGATCCTTGAGGTCGATTAATTAAAGCATTAGCCAGCTATCCTACTTGATTCTCTAGATTCCTTAATGAAGATGTTTGACTTTGAATAATTGCATCATTCTTTGCCATATACTCCTTCAATAGAACCTCTATTGATGAAGAAGGTTCCATAGGCTGAGTCTTCACTTGTTGTTGAGCACTTGGAAGCTAATAAGGTCGAGTTGGATAGAAGATGGGCCTACATTATGTCCTTGAGCATTCCAAGAGAAGTTAGGGTGCTGCCTCCAACCAGGATTATAGGTGTTGGAATATGGGTTATTAGCTTTGCTGAAATTACCAACATAGTAGGCTGATTCTAGGTTAGATGGACAACTATCAAAGACATACTCCCCACCACAATATGTACACGAGACTATTGTATTTTGTTGAGTTTGTACAGCTGCAGCCAGGTTTACATATTTTAACACACTAGTTAGGGATGACACTTGTGCAGTTAAAGCTGTCACTTCATCCAACTCATAAATCCCTGCCACTCTCTTATTTGCAGCACCTCTTTCAGCTGGCCATTGGTAGTTGTTGTTGGCCATTCTTTCCAAAATCTCATAAGCTTCATTGTAAGACTTTGCCAATATAGCTCCATTTGCTGATGCATCCACTATAGACCGAGTTTGTCCACTTAAACCATTGTAGAAAGTCTCCATTTGAAACCAATAAGGAATGCCATGATGAGGACATTTACGCAAGAGCTCCTTAAATCTTCCCATGCCTCATGAAAAGATTCACTATCCAGTTGTTGAAAACCAGTGATATCATTCCTGAGCTTGGCATTCTTTGTTGGAGGGAAGTACTTCATCAAGAACTTCTCTACTAAATCATTCCATGTGGCTATTGATTGTGGAGGTAAGGAGTTCAACCATGCTCTTGCCCTATCCCGCAATGAGTAAGGGAATAGCTTCAATTTCAAGTCTTCTTCAGTTGCTTCAGGTATCTTGAAAGAATCACTTACTTCCATGAAGAGTCTAAGATGGAGATGAGGATCTTCTGTTGGCATCCCACTGAACTGTCCTACAATTTGAAGCATTTGGAACATCACAGGCTTAAGTTCAAAATGAAATGCTTGGATTTCTGGCCTTACTATACTTGGATTCAACTCATGCAACATTGGAACAACATATTCTCTAATGGCCCTATCTCTATCATCACCCTCAGCTGCCATATTATTCTCATTATTATTCAACCCATTTCTCACTGCTTCAGCCATTGTTTGACCTGCTGCTAAACCACGCTGCTCCTTTCTTCTATCCTAAAATGTACTTTCGATTTCAAAGTCAAAGGGTATCAACTCTTGATCAGGCAGCAGATTCAAACAAGGGTCAAAGCACCTGGGAATAAAAGAAAACCAATATCTAAGTAAAGAAATTTTAGTAGATAAAATAATAAATTACTTCTACACTAATTATCAATGACAAAATTCCCAGGCAACGGTGCCAAAAACTTGTTGCTTGTATCTCAAGATGTTACGCAAGTGTACGTATCATAATCAAGTAGTAAATAATAAGTACAGTATCGATCCCTTGGAGAATTCTATCTTTAACTTTCAATGTAAAAGTAAAACTGATTTAAACAAGATTAACAAGATTGATTTGTGATTGAAGAACTAAATAATCAAATGACAGGTAATTAAACTAAAGAACCGAAATGGAGAATGAGCAATAGAAGGAACTTAGTGAGTGAAAAGAGTGTTGGGAATCAATTTCCCTTCCCCTAAATTCATAATGCGAATACTATAGTAATACTACAACCCAAAATATATCAAGAACCTGGAATGAAATGGCATAATGGTATTTTCCAATATGAATATGCTTTAGCACCCTAATTCAACATCTGCATATTCCTATGAAGAAGTGAAATACGAATGCCATTTAAACCCAATCCCAATCATGGCAATGTGAGATAATTGAGTATTCTTACCCAACCTACTAATTAACTCAATCTAATTAAAGATTAAACTAACCCACACCATTCAGCATGTATATAGATTCAATTAACTTTTCAATTAACTAAATCATAGCAATCGTTCATGAAAGATCAATCAAGAAATGAAATTAATCAATGTATAACATGCTGAATTCATTGACAATAAATTGTATTACAGTAAAACTAAAGAACACTTGATAATTACATCTCAAAATTTAGGTTTAGGTACTATTTGTCATCCCAACACAGCACAAATTTAGCTCATAACAAAAATCAAATACAGAGAAATAGATATAGTTATCATTAAGCTAGAAAATAAGAAGATAGAGTTATAAAACTAAAAAGAAACTAAGAGCTGCAATGCTTCCACATGAACTCCAGTCTTCTCTACAGCAACTCCCTTCTCTAGCAGCTCTCCCTGCTTCCGCACGAGTCCAGCTCTGGTTCTCTTTCGTCTCTTATGTTCTGCCTCCTTCTCTATTCTCTCCTCAGCCCCCTCTCTCTTTCTTCCATAAATTCATTCAATCATTAGGGTAGAACCTGGCCCTAGGATTAGAACATTCCTCCTGAGATCAAGGGCTGAGAACAATCAAGTATTTACAAGAGTAACGTCCTCTTTAGCTAGCCCCTTCTAGTCATTTCCACTTGAATTGGATCTGAGAATATTCTGCTTGTAATGCTATAACAAACTTTACAGGAAAGTTAGATGACTGATTCTTCTTCTATTATGGATCTTCACCTACATTTTTCAAGAGAAAGAGGATTAATCAAATTCATCCATTAAACTGAAGAGAAATTCATGCAAGAATGTCAATAATGACCTTTACAAGATGCAACATGTTAAGACTCAATAAAACAACATCTAATGACTACTAACACTAAAACAAAGATAAGATACTCATAAATCAAGCCATCTCAAGTATAAAGTTACCAATCTTAACTCTATATCATAGAGTTATCAATCATCTGGAAGTTGATCATTTGTAAGGTATTGGATTATAGGATCCATCCAACCTTTCTCAATTTGGAGCTATATACAGTCGACCAAGCATATGCTTGGACTCACAACTTCCTCTAGGTAGATCGATGATTTTGTAATGTCTAAATCTTCTGTTGCTAAGCGAGAAAGTGCGTCTGCCTGATATGGAAAAATCATGATCAAACTGGATCCGTCCTCAACCCTTGACCCCGATCGAAAATGGCCCGACCATTTTAGGTTCGAATGAACCAGGTTAAAAGATAGAGTGTTGAGGAAGAAACCTTGCACGTCCAGAAGGCAAGCACGTGCCCATGAAACTCGGGATGGATAATCCGTCAAAGGGTGGTTACTAACACTCACAAAAGTGGACTATCGTGCAAGATGGGATAACTACCACGCCCTCAACAAAGGATCGTGTGATTAAGGGAAGTTACCCAATACTCCACGAAAGAGGTATAACCGTAAAGATCTGACGGCTACCAAGAGACGGCTTGAATGAGCCCAACGGACGAGATTAGAAGGTAAAAACTATATAAACCACAACCTACGTACAAGGAGGGTAACTGAATTGTACTCCGAATAATTGTATTCAAATTTCTGCTCTACAATTAGCCAGAGCCTTTATGATCAGTTCATTAACTGACTTAGCCTTCGGAGGTGGCCTCCTGACCCCCACGGTCGGGCCACATCTGACGATTGTTTTGCAGGTCATCCATCAATGATCTAAGGGTTGAGCAGATTTTGGAGGCATCATTTGGCGCCGTCTATGGGAAACGCTTCAAAAAGTCATGGTTACCAGATCAACAGTGTCACATCCACCTAGCCGGTACCCTATCTGGCATACCCGAGTGTGTAATCCACAGTCCACAAGATCCAGTATCAAGTAAACCAACCTCCCACATTCACAATAATATACTCAAGAACAGGACTAAATCAAGGTTAACAATATTATTCAAATGAATGAAAGTAAAGTAACGAGATAATCATCAAAGTGCAGAAATGATACCAATAGATATATATAATCAAAAATGTAGAGTGAGGCGGAATCTCACTCCACGAGTACAGCGGAATGTAGATCCAAAGTCAAAGGAGATTACAACTGGTTCTAAAGACAAGAAAGAAAGATATAATCTAATTAAGCTAGAGTATATTCTACTTTATAAAGAACGTCTTCATAAACATAGACTTCATCAATCACGCTCAGACGCTCCCACTCCACAGTAGGGCTAATCTTGGTAACAAGTATGACCACTCGAGGAATCCTCAACGTAATCTTCATAGTTGCCAACACCTTGCGTATTGTACGCTTCTTCATCTTGCGCTTCTTCATATTGGCCTTCATAGTCATCAATGCCTGTAGAATAATCTAACAAAAGATATTGTACAAAAGGAGTGAGTTTCAAAAGAAACCCAGTAAGGCAAGTGATTCCATAATAGCATAAGTAACATGATAACATAAACAAAGCATAATGTGATTTGATATGAGACAGACAATGCATGTATGAGTCTAACTCTATGTATGCTGGTCTCTATAGGCAGACATGCTTTAAGTCATAGCACCATACTTCTTTTGGTAGGTCTGAATTCACTCATCCTCGGTTGGCAAAGGGTCCTTCATCCATCTTGGACAATCCATGGCTGGGGGTTAAGTCACCTCTCTCTCACATCACCGTTTGGTCTAAGTACTGGCGCATGTCAGGGTAAAGCCTAGCCAAATGCAAGTCATCTACTTAGTTACATCAACTCAGATCCAGATACGTCCATTCCTCCCCTCTCGGGATCTTTTCTGGTATCCTTCACTCTAGAGTCAGCATATCCGACTCTCTCAAATACGGACTCATCAACCCTATAGGTCATCCACATATAGTAAACGGGAAGCTCTCATGTCCTCTCATGGGTTGGTTACCAGTCTTGAACGCCCATGAGCCCAAGTCTATCCATATGCAACTCTACCCATAAATGGCCCCCACAATGTGATTCATGTCCCCTCATGGGTTGGTTACCGGTCTTGAGCGCCCATAAATCCCCATTGCTACCACGGGTCATTCGGTCTCAATACCCTTCCGAATCGGGTCTAATATAACAGGGAATACCCTAGCCAAACACTACTAGACAAGTCCTAGGTATGACAACCAATAATCCGGGAAAGTGTCGAAGGGCAACATTGGAAATATCCCATACTACTCCCAATGAGGTCCAAGGACAGAAATGTCAAAAGGACATTCCCCAATCCCAAATCATACTTAACCAATCACAATCATAATTCAGTCATATCATCCACGACAAATATATCATCATATGAAAGAGTATAATAAGACAATATCGAAATAATAAGCAACATACATGAATAAATATTCATACATGATCCAAGTACATAAAGTAAATAACGAAATAAGATCCTGCTGTACTTACAACATTCATATCATAATAGAAACTAACATAATAGTAGCAAATCTAAGTAGTTCCCAAATTAGAAACTAAATATATGCAATCTATGTTAATATGGTGACAACTTTCCTTACCTTAGATAGATTCGAATATATTTCAGACGAACAAGAGGATGAATCCAAAGTTAGCAAACAAACCCTAGAATAACATCATACAGTCAGTAGGAAGTAGTCCTAAAAGAATGAGCATCAATCGAATCGAAACGGACGAAGAAATCCAATTCTGTCATTGTGGGTTGATTGGTTGGGTTGACTGGTTCAGTTGACCCAGGCAGTCTGCCCAAGAGCAAATCCGAATCCAAAAGTAGAATCTCGATCCGAAACCTATGCTATACAATCCGGAATGCTACGAAACTTGGAGAGAATGTCTAACATAGTAGTCTAAGACTAAAAAGCATAATTTAGACATCAAACAACGATTAAAACCATTACTTACTAATTTGAAATCATACTTTCTATTTTGGTAAAAATCATGGTTTTCATTGGAAACATGCTATGGATGAAAGAGATGAACTAGAGATGATAAGGTCTCATTCTAGTACAAGAACACAATAGATCAGAGGTATGAATAATCATGGAGAGGCATCTACAATGCTAGAATAAATCAAAATAAGAATATGATCATAGTTTAAGAAGAAATCATAAAAATCACATTAAGAATGAATAAGATGATCATGGCATAAGAGAATGAAAAGAGATTGTAAAGATATGACTACAAGGTTGCAGCATCTTCATCGTAATCTCAGTTCAGAGATGAGAGTGATCATGGAAAGAATGAATCAATATCATAGAAGATTGAATACTAACCTTTGATTGAAGAACAAGAGAGAGAACTAGCAAGTTTGCAAGATTAGGTCTTCTTCAACACCTTTGGAGGCTTGGAGATGAGTTCCCTTCGTTCTCTAAGTGTTTTGGAGGCTAGGGATACTAAAATCACGAAGTCATGGGGTATATATAGCAATATAACCTAAACAGAAGATTCTGCTCAATTTCAGCATCTCTGGGTCGATTGGCTGGATAGTCTGGCCCAGTCGACCCAGGCAGACAGCAAAGCCAAAGTCAGGGATTTGAGGGCCTTCCACTACTCAGAATCAAACGAAACTTCAAACACATATACTATAACTTACCTAGCATGGAAAAATGGCTTTAAATCATATACCACCAAGCTCTAACGTCATCAACCAATCTTCTCTTCATCAAGGCGTAGTCTCTTTTCTATATCCAACACTATCTTCAAATATGGGGCATCATCTTCAATCTCCATAGGTTCGGAGTCGAACACTATATCTTCTACTGATATGGCCCATAGTTGACTTTCACTTCTACTTCGGGTCTTCGGACCTACAGACAAAAGAGTATCCGGGCTAAGGTTAGGGTCGGGTTTCACAAACAGTAGCAGCTACGGCAGCTCAACGAGAATCGAACATTCGTCCTCCTGATGGGAATAATCTAGATGATATTCCTGAAGGAAGTCGTGCTCGAGAGGTTCGGAAAG
This sequence comes from Hakea prostrata, assembly GCF_041222555.1. Classification (NCBI taxonomy): domain Eukaryota; kingdom Viridiplantae; phylum Streptophyta; class Magnoliopsida; order Proteales; family Proteaceae; genus Hakea; species Hakea prostrata. The sequence goes on along the minus strand of NC_142602.1, from coordinate 52,724,210 downwards.
ACGGAGGATTAGGTGATAACGAACGTTTGAACCCTCTAAACCTCTTCAACAACAGTTGGATCAAATGCAGCTCCAGTTTCTGAAGATGAACCAGATGCTTCGACGGCTGGTCAAGCAAGTGGTGGCTCCTCAGGCTCCTGATCAAGCGGAAGAAGACGTGCAGGAGAAGCAGAATTGCTTGTACCTTTGATATAAGGGAATTCTTAGCAAGGAGATAGACATCCAATCGAAGGCCAAAATTATGGCCAGAATTTTCAAGAGGAATCCCCGAGGCAGAATGGAGAATTGAGAACTGGAGAATTACCCAGAAGGGATGATTGGCTTGAATGGCAGCAAACGAGCCGGACCCGAACAATACCAAGATTGGGCAGAGGGGTACGCACTCACTCACCAACCTCCAAACGTTCGGGACGAGAAAGCATTCGGACCGGTGGTGGACGGGTGGGTGCACATTGGTCGAGAGTTTGTTGACATCAATTAGCGGCTGGGACAACTGTCAAGAGGAAGGATGACCGATGACATTTATTCGGTCATCAGAAAGACTCCGTTCATTGAAGCTATAGCTGGATTTGAATTTCCACATAATTTCTGTCTCCCAACTTTCCCCTCGTTCGACGGTTCGGGAGATCCCATCGCCCATATCAGCTACTACCAACAAACTATGGCTGGTAACTCTGATGAAATCCTTTGTAGAGTGTTCGGTTCCTCCTTGACTGGGGCAGCACAGAAGTGGTTCTCAAATCTTCCTTCGGGAAGAATTGTCAATTTTGATGAATTGGCCCAAAAGTTTATTGGTCATTTCTAGAGTGGAATTCAGCTCAAGAAGACGGAGGAAACTTTATTCACTATCAAGCAAGGAAAGAATGAATCGATTCGAGAATACCTGAAGAGATTCAACAAAGTCACTATGAAGATCAAGAATTTGGATGAGCAGGTAGCTAAAACTGCTCTATTCACTGGACTCACAAACCGGAGGCTTCTAGAGTTATTACTTCAGGACATGCCTACCACTTATGCCGAGTTGGTGCAAAGGTGTCAAAAGCAGGCAGAAGTGACACATATCCTTGATGCATGCCAGGGGCAAACAAAGACCTCTAACAAAGAGCAAAAGGCTCCTGAAAGAAAGCTAAAGCCAAACCAGCCCAATCATGATTGGGCAAGAAAACCCCTGTTTGGCATGGAGGCGCGTTCTCCCAATCAAAATGAATATACACCGTTGAATGCTCCACCGTTGGAGATTTTGAACATCATAAAAAATCAAGATATTCTGAAGTGGCCACCAAAGATTACAGCCAAGCCAAGAGAGCGGAACATGGAGAAGTATTGCCATTTTCATAAAGATTACGGGCATTACTAAGGAGTGCAGACACCTGAAGGCTGATATTGAGAGATTGATATCTCAAGGGCATCTCTCCAGTTTTATCAAAGGGCGACAGGCCGAGTCGAGGGTAGCTGTTGAGAAAAGGGTAAGTTCAGGAAGCAGAGATCAATGAGCCGAGGTTCCCAAATCAAAGAAGGGAATAAAAGTGATCGATGCTAGCCGATCTCCTATCCTTACCATATTTGGGGGACCCGAACCAGAGTCCCTTAGAAAGCTGAAGGCCAAGTCCAAGTTCTTTGGGATTGGAGAGACGGAAAAACGGAAGAGGGTCGAATGGCGAAAGTTCAATCACCTTCGATGATGAGGACGAAAGAGGTGTGTGTACACCTCATGATGATGCCATAGTAATCAAGGTAGAAATCGGACGCCGAGAAGTGAACAAAGTTCTTGTTGATACAGGATCTTCAGCAGACCTTTTGTCTTACGAATCTTATCAAAGATTGAAGGTTGAGGAGGACTTAATGAAGCTGTTGTCAACACACTTATACTGGTTTTTTAGCTCGTTGGCTATAGCTGAAGGATCGGTTCAACTGGACCTTTCGGTTGGAAATTTCCCCAAGGAAACCACAATTCGGGTAAATTTCCTGGTGGTTTGGGAGCTTCCGGCATATAATGTCATTCTCGGCATGCCATCCTTAACAAAGCTGGGTGTTGTAGTCTCAACGAAGCATATGAAGATCAAATTCTCAACTAATAAGGGAATTGGTCAAGTATCTTCTGATCAAAGAATCTCCTGACAATGCTATGTGGCGTATCTGAAGGATAAAGATGGTCCAAAGAAGGCCACGGCGTTGCCAATTGAAATATGTGACAATCGGGACGAAGATGAGATGCAGAGGCCTAAACCAGTGGAAAAGATGGAGCGAATTCAACTGGATCCCGATTGAAAAAAGAACAACTCATATTGGATCCAAACAATTGGATGAATTCAAGTTAGAATTGAAGAATTTTCTTCAGGAAAACAGAGATGTATTCGCATGGCGAGCTGAAGACATGCCAGGAATAGATCGAAAAGTCGCAGAACAAAAGCTTTGGATAAACCCGAAGGCCAAACCTATGGTTCAGAGAAGAAGGTACTTTTCAATGGAGAAGCACGAAGCTATTAGAGGCGAAGTTGAGAAGTTAAGAAATTTGGGGTTCATTGAGCCTATTGAATGCCCAACTTGGTTGGCCAACGTGGTAATGGTCAAGAAGGAAAATGGAAAATGGAGGATGTGTACTGATTACACAGACCTTAACAAATCCTACCCGAAGGACTGCTATCCCTTGCCCCAAATAGATCTCTTAGTAGATGCCATGATAGGATATGAAACTCTGAGTTTCATGGATGCCTATTCAGGGTACAACCAGATCCTCATGAATCGAGAAGATGAAAAGTTCACGGCTTTCATGACTGATCGTGAGAGTTTTTACTACAAAGTTATGCCATTCGGTTTAAAGAATGCGGGAGCTACTTATCAGGAAGCAGTAAACAAGATCTTCAAAGATCTAATCGGGAAAAACATAGAGGCTTATGTGGAAGATGTAAAACCCAGCCCTGACCTTGACCCGGAAACCTTGTTATTTGTAGGTCCGATGACCCGAAGTAAAGTAAGAAGTCAGCTTTGGGCCATCCCAATAGAGGACTTGGTGTCTGGCTTTGAATCCATGAAAGTTGATGATGAAGTTCTATTTATGGAAACTGAATCTTGATGAAGATCGGATTAGTTGATGGACTTGGAGTGCTCTCTATCTTGGTTTGAAGGCATTTCTACCTATTAGGTAAGTCACTTGACATGTGTGCAAAACCCCTTTAGGATTGGATTTGATCTGGGTCTTCAATTCCCTGTTTTGGATTTGCTATCAGCATTGGTCGACTGATTGGTCGACTAGACCAGTCAACCAATCCACTCGACCAATGAGTGCTGTCTTTGGCAATTAGGTTTTTCTTGCTCTATTTAAGTCCAATCTCGAGTCTACTTCGTATTTGCTGCCTCCAAACTCTTTGGAACGAACCAAAGACCTCTACAAGTCATCTCCCTTGCATCCTTGGTGATTTTCTTGACGGATCTTCGTCGAAACTCTTCCTTTTCATCAAAAGGTATGTCTACACTCTCTTCTTCTCCTCTATCTCTTATTTTCTTTCCTTTTTGAGTTGAGACAGAGAGGAGATGCTGCATTCTCTCGTTGCAAACATCTCTGGACTTGTCTCTCATGATCATCCTAAGGATTAGAGGCTAGAACAATGATCTTAACCATGATCATTGCAAGCTTTTGAAGGAATCATGATCAAACCATGATCTAATCTTTGTTAAACTTCTGATTTGAATTCTGATCTCCTTGGATCTTCTATATTGATCATGTTAGTAGTTAATTGCTGTGTTTTCTTTTCATGATCCATGATCTAACAATCTCTAGTTGTTCTCTTCTACCATACTATGTGTTCTTCATGAATCATGGTAGTTACATATATGGTAGGTTTTGTTTCCTTATTTAGATTTATGCTTTTAAGCCTATTTCCTTGAAGATCTAAGTATGTTTTCATGATACCTTTACCTGAAGCAATGATCCATCCTCCTATTGTTCTTGTCTTTGATTTCTATTTCGAATTCATCAAGATCCATGGTTGATCTAATTATGGTAACTTTTTGTTTCCTAATTTGGATCTTGATGTCTTGATTTGATTAGTGTTTTGAGGTCCCCTATATGTTAGAATACTACTGATGTAGTTTACCCCTTGATTAGTACCCTTTTGAACCACCAAATTCGGATTTCATATCTTAAAACTCTATTTTTTTTAGGCTACTGTCTGCATTGGTCGACTGATTGGTCGACTGGACCAGTCGACCAATCCACTCGACCAATGAGTACAAGCAACTCAGAATTGGTCCGTGTTGGATGTTTTGGTATCTTTTCTGTTAGGGATCTTTCCTAATATGTTGTATACACTTGTTTAGGACCTTCTTCTCAAGTTTGCCAAGATCTTACTTGATTTGTTAGGATTCCTTTGCGAGTTATAAAAGGTAAGGATGGTTATTTCCTTAATTACATAGTTAGCATGAATTTAGTTTCTATATTTGAATATCATTGATATGTTTCCTAAATTAGATTCTTACAATGATATACTATTGTTGCATAACCTTGATTACAGTAGCATTGCTTAAATTGATTCATGTATGATTTACTTACCAATTATATACAAAGTGATTGTAATTATTGATTTCTTTCCATATATGAAGTTACCATATATGTGATGATCTGAATTGATGCATGTGTATGCTTAAGTATGGTTTGGAAAGGAGAGGTGTCCTTTTGACACTTCTATCCTTGGACTACTACGGGAATATTATGGGATGTTTCCGGAGATGCCCTATGGACACCTTCCTAAACTGTTGGATGACATATCTAGGATTGTCCAGTAGTGTTTGGCTAGGATGTCCTGTTATGTCAGACCCTAATCGGAGGGGTATTGAGACAAAACGACCCGTGGTAACAATGGGGATTCATGGGCGCTCAAGACCGGTAACCAACCCGTGAGAGGACAGGAATCACATTGTGGGGGCCATTTATTGGTAGGATTGCATATGGTTAGACTTGGGCTCACGGGCGCTTAAGACCGGTAACCAACCCGTGAGAGGACGTGAGAGCTTCCCGTTTACCATATGTGGATGATCAATTGGGTTGATGAGTCCGTAGTCAGGGACTATGAGGACTCTAGTGTGAAGGATACCGGAAAGGATCGTCGGGGACGAGGAATGGACGTATCTCGGATCTGACTTGATGTAACTAAGTAGAAGACTTGCATTTGGCTAGGTTTTACCCTGACATGCGCCGGTACTTAGACCAATGGTGATGTGAGAGAGTGGTGACTTAACCCCCAGCCATGGAATGTCCCGAGGGATGCCGGACCCATTACCAACTGATGATGAGTGACTGAGACCTTCCTAAAGAAGTACGGTGCTATGACTTAAAGCATGTCTGCCAATAGAGACCAGCATATATAGAGTTAGATTCATTCATTCATTGCTTGTCTCATATCATATTGCATTTATGTTTGTTCTGAAATCTTGCCATTTATGTTATTATGGATTTAACTGCCTTACTGAGTTTCTTTAAAACTCATTCCTTTATTGAAAAACTCATTCCTTTATTGTACAATGTTTGTTAGACTATCCTGCAGGTACTGAGTACTATGACGGTTCCTATGAAGAAGCGCAAGGCGAAGAGGCATATCTCCAGGAAGGTGATTGCGGTTACCACAATTACATCGAAGATCCCGCGAGTGGTTATGCTCCGTACGATGCTTAGTCCGACCATTGAGTGGAAGCGTCCTTGTGCCATTTATGAGATTTACACTTATAAGGATGTTGTCTATAAAGTGGAGAACAATTTAGTTACCCATTGTACTTGCTACTGGGATTAGATTTTGTCTAGTTTATTATCTTTTAGAGCTACTTTTCCGCTGGTTGTAGAGTGGGATTTTTGCCTCACTTTACTTATCTGTTTGACACTCTGATTATATCTAGTATTCTGATTTATTTATGATTCATTCTTTCCTTATTGGATCTATGGTTTATCTTCCGCACTTTTATTATGATTGTTCATGATTATGTTATTGTTTATGTGGGAGGTTGATTACTCGATACCTGATCTTCGGGCTGTGGATCACACTCTTGGGTATGCCAGATAGGGTACCGGCTGGGAGGATGTGACAGATTGGTATCAGAGCCCAAGGTTCGAGGGAAATCCTAACCACAAAAGACAATAACTAAACATTCCCGAGTCATTGATCCGGAATGACTCTTCTACTCTTAGAAGTGAATAATAGAACACCGAATTAGAAACTTAACCTTTGAGGCATACAGCAACATTTCCGAATAACGGACCATAATTATACTTGAACAAATGTCACTAATGCAAGGAAAAGAAAGGTGCATAATATACAATAATTAAGTGAAACAAAATGAACTTCATTAATTTCAAAAGTTTTTACAACGATTACATCTGAAATGCATAAATGGAAATCCTAGGGTACAATCTATCTAGGTGATCTTCTTTGATCTCTCGTATGCTCCGAACTCCTCCGCTAGCCGAGTCACCCGATGCTCTATCCTATCCCGTCGTGACTCCATCCTCTCATACATCTGCTCATGTCTGACCTCCATCCTCTCTAGCATGGAAGTCATCGATCTCATCTCGTGCCCCAAGATCCGAAGTCTCCGGAACCGCATGTGAAGGGCCACCGCCTCGAAGTGTGATGAAGGAAACTCGTGATGCACTGGCTCGGCCTCGTGCATATCTCGCATCATCTCCGGCCTGATCATCACTATCGGGACCGATATCCTCTCCTCCATCCTCTCGACCCCCTGATCCTCATCCTCCGATTCCTCATCATCCTCACCCTCCGGGTCCCGGAGATCTCTCCGATCTGCTGCAGCCTCATCCGACGAATGGTCCGAGTCCCAATAGAGTATCCCCGTGGAACCGGTGTCCACTGGTGTATCCTCGAAATTCACCCCGAAATGCCCGAAGATCAAGGTCGGTAGCCTCCCATAGAAAAGGTTCCGCATGCTAGGCCGCAGAACTAAGTCCAACATGACCTGCTGAATGATGTAGGAGAGATCGATCTCGAAGCCCATGTAGATGCGGTAGATGACTAAGGCCTCCATCACTGTGACCCGATGGTGATGTCTGGCTTTCGGCATAATGTTTCGGCCAACTATGCGACCGATAATCCGTGCAGAATCCGTCATCCGTCCGCTGGTCCACGGAGTGAAGCACCGACGGCTATCCCGTAGCGTAGAGCATATCTCGCGAAGCTCGTACGGCATCAGATGGTTGTCCAGATCTGCTCCTGCAGGTATCCACACACACTGCTGTGGATAGTAAGGAACCCGCAAGATCTCAGCCCGGTTGTCCGGGTGGAGAAGCGAATCCGAGTCCGGAAAACCATGCTCCTGAGGACAAGTCTAAGTGGATGTCCTTGGCCTCGAGCCTCCTCTGTGTAGGTAAGGTTGCTGAAGAACAACCTCACTAGTTCCGGGTAGATGTAGAACATTACAATTATTCAATGCAATTTCCAGTTTTGAGCACCAAATCTTTTGATTGGGGGCAATATATCAGTATATGAACGATGTTTGTGTTAAATCAAAAGGCTTTGGGTAACACGAGTGAGACCTTCGAACGCCTATGAAAAATTCAAAGGAATTTATTAGGTAAAAGGCTTCGATTTAAAACCGGAATGAGATCTCTGAAAGCTTAAAGAATTTTTCAAGAAATTCTTAAGTATTTTGATTACAGGGCATTGCCCTAATGAGACCTCTGAAAGTTTAGAAGAATTCTTAGGAATCTCTAAGTAGAGGCATGGGTTTAAAACCCTAGTGGGACCTCCGAAAGCTTGGAAGAATTTTCAGGATTCTCTAAGGAGAGGAATCGGTTTAAAATCCGAGTGGGACCACCGAAAGCTTATAAGAATTCTCAGGAATCTCTAAGTAGAGGCTTCGGTTAGGACCGAATAAGATCTTCCACAAGGCTTCGGTTGCGACCAACTAAGACCTTCCAAAGCAAAGGCTTCGGTTCCAACCGACTAGGAGAAAAAGTTCTAAGGAATTTATTAGGTAAAAGGCTTCGGTTTAGAACCTGAATGAGACCTTTGAACGCCTAAGGAAAATTCTAAGGAATTTGCTAGGTAAAAGGCTTCGGTTTAGAACCCAAATGAGACCTTCGAACGCCTAAGGAGAATTCTAAGGAATTTGTTAGGTAAAATGCTTCGGTTTAGAACCTGAATGAGACCTTTGAACGCCTAAGGAAAATTCTAAGGAATTTGTTTGGTAAAAAAGGCTTCGGTTTAGAACCCAAATGAGACCTTCGAACGTCAAAAGACTGAAAGAATTAAAAGATACTTCTTTATTCCTTTAGCGACTAGAAGGGGTCAACCTTTACAAAATTAAGAATACTCCTTTTGAAGGATACATATGAGACAACAATTATCAAAACCAACTTCTTCGTTCGGTCGAAACGGTAAATTCTGAATATCGTCATCGATGATTGCGAAGAGTTCTGTAAGCTACCACTTGCTAAAGGTAATAAGGATGAAGAATGCAGGGGACCACAAAATCTAGATCTCTGTCATCCTCGGTGATTGCGAAGAGTTCCGTAAGCCCCCACCTACCAAGGGTAAGAAGAATGAAGAACGGGAGGAACGACAAACTCTATGTCAATTCCATACCCTTCGTCTAGAGATTAAGCCTTATCCTCAGGTACGGCGAAGAGTTCCGTAAGCTCTAGCCAACTAAAGGTAAGAAGAACAAAGAACACGAGGAATTATGAACTCTAAGCCTCATCCTCCTTGGCCTTTTCAATAGAAGAGGAAGCCCGATCCTTAGCAATGTTGATGTTCGGGACGGGCTCTTCCTGAACCACTTCCACAATTGGAGACAAAGGCGGAGGAGAATCATCAAGATAGAGCTTTAGATCGGGATCAGGAACAGGCTGGTCCACCAAGTCTTTGGCCCAATCAGGAAGGGGGAGTTGCAATTTTTCAAATACTTCGAGATGATAATGTTTTTGATGAGGAGCCGTGTCAAAATTCAGATCTCTCTTAAGAATCGACTTCCAAACCTCATTTTTACCATCTCGATAAGCCTGAATGTTGAAGTTATTCAACATATCATAAAAAGGCTTACTGTTCAAGTATTTGAAGATGCAAGCCCTTCGAGTTTTGATAGGAACATGTTTGGGTTTAGAAGGAACTGCTTGATTATGGATTTCAGTAATCTTCATTCCGGATTCCTTCAGTTCCCCCAAAAGCCTCCGAATTTCCCACTCTAAACCACGAATGTTCCTCTTAGTAACGTCCAGGCCCATGGAAAGGCGCTCAATCTCTGTGTTCTTCACTCTGGCTTCTTCCCAGAGCCTGTCCTGAAGGCTCACAATCTCAACATCCTTTGCTTTGGCTTCACCCCAAAGCCTGGAAAGATTAGAGTTCAATCTCCCGATCCAAAAAGCTGACTCCACCTATTTGTGAAAATTATCAGCAGTACTCCTGCAATATCATAAGAGTCGTTCGGGAATTAGAGAGATTCCAAAAAGAAGGAAGAGATAAAATCAAAGGACTCACAATACTAATGAGTTCACAAAGGCTTCGTCGGGAACAAAGTTGAAAGCTCTACTTTCTGTGGGCATCTGGGCAAAAGTACACCACTCCAACGCCTTTTCAAAGTTGCTCGTCACAAAGTCAGACCTTTTCAACTTCTAGGAAGGCCTATACACTTCATCATCAGGATGCAGATGCTTTTTCCTGGGAATAACGCCCTCGGCCTCCTGGTGAACCTCCTGATGCTTCATCGGGGTGGAAGTAAGACACGCAGGGTCCTCCAAAACTAAGGGAGATTTAGCTGACGGCGCTAAAGGAACCATAACTGGCGCTGTCGAGATCTGAACTTTGGAGGGAGGAATCACGCCCTCCTCTTCGGACCGAAGATCTTTTTTCTCAGCCGAAGCAACCTTCTTAGCAGCGTTGGCCCGAACAATGTCAAGTTTATATTTTGGAGGCACTGAAAAAGAAGAAAAAACATTATTCCTTCATGAAACAAAATGCCAAGATCCAAGGGTCTATGGGGCAAGCAGGAAGAAAGTCGACACAAACATTTTGGTTTTCTCTTGGAAACACTCTTGAGAGGTTCGTTGGTTTCTAAGAGATGAGATTCCGGCATCCAACAACGATTCCTTCACTTACTACCAGGCAACCTAAAGTGCACAAGTGGTTGATTGAACTTGCACACTCAGGATGAAAAGTGACAGAATCATTGCCTTGGAATTTCTCATAAGGAAAAACAAGGAAAGAAATCAGAAGGCTATTGTGGAGGAACAAGAGAAATAAGGAACTTACTTCTGCAAATCTTCAACTGAAAGGAATACTGAAACAAAGAGAGTGGCGAAGAAGAGCTCTGGGACTTCAAACATTGTTGAGTTTGCAAAAGGAGAAAATAAGAAGTTGAAGATCAACAAATGGGTTTAAATAACCTCAAGAAGTAAGGCAAGGAAGCATGACCCAATCGAATCAAGGGCCAAGGATGAGTGACGGTTCAAATACCAATCATTCAATCCAAGATCAATTACTAGAAATCAATGATTCTTCGAATTTGACAGAAGAAAATTAGAGCAGTCATATACATTCACATGGAAGTTCAGGCGCTTGTTACGAAGATGCGCAACTTGAGAAGTGAACCGTCACCCAAAGCAATAAATGCGAAGGGACATTTTATTTCCTTCGGAGGATTAACTTGGAAATAAATGTGAAGGGACGTTTGAGTTTCTTCAGAGGATTAACCCGAATGCAGTACTCAGAAAATCTGAAGTAAAGGTGGACCGACAAGAATAGAGAAACTTCAAGAAATTTCCAAAAGTATGAGGCTTCGGGAACATTCCGAATGAGACCTCCGAACGAATCATCGATTTTCAACCGAAGGAGACTTCCTAATGAAGCATTGGTTTTTAACCGAATGAGACTTCCAAAAACGAGGCTTCGGGAAAGTCTGAATGAGACCTCCTAACTAAACGTCGGTTTCGATTGAAAGTAACCAAAACTCCAGAACAATGCATAGGTCACACCCGAATGAGGCCTCCACATTCTGGATGTCTGTGAAAGGGAATCCTAATGCATTTATCATGACTACAATTACAAAATTCCAACAACAATGAAGTCAAAAGATCTATTCATTATAGTCTAAAGCGGCCATAGGGGGACAACCCTTACCCAAAAAAAAAAGGAAAGAAGACATTTCATTCTTAAGCAGGTTTGTGAACAGGCGTGGCCGAAGGATCCACCGCTAGAGCTTGCCCCTGAAGGTTCTAATTTTCGCCAACAACTTAATATTCAGGGAGAGCTGGAGAATCACTGAGATAGAGATCTATGTTCGGGTCAACTGGACGAGCATCATCATCAGACCGAGCCCACTCAGGAAGAGGCATTTGAAGCTTCTCGAACACTTCAAGATGGCTGACTATCTAAAAAGGAGTAGTGTCAAAAGAAGGATCAACTGAAAGAATGGCTTTCCATATGTCATTCTGCCCATCTCTATCGGCTTGAGTGTTGTAGGGAATCATTAATTCGCTAAAAGGAACGTTGTTCAAGCATTTCCAAATGCAGGCCTTCCTGATGCTCTCAGGAACATGTTTGGGCTTCGAGGGAACGACCATATTCTAGAGATCCTCTTTTTCCTTGGTCAAGGTATCGACCCTCCTGCTATAATCAGCAGCTATTCCTTCATGATTCTTCAACTCCTGGTTCAAAGCTCCGATTCTACTATTAGCCAAGTCAAGATCCTTCTTGAGACAAGTGACTTTAGCATTCTCCTCCTCAAGCGCTGTGACCTCCTTTTTCAATTGGGAAACATTTGAATTTGCAAGCTCCAGTTGCTCTTCATAGTACTGGAATCGAGAGCTACTGCGCCCAACTCGATTCAGAGCCTCTACATGCTGGTGAAAATTCTCCACGGCGGTTCGGAGAAAGTAGATAATTATCAAAGAATCTCCCGACAATGCTATGACTCAAAAATCATTAACTCTGGAGAACTAGTTACCTGGTGGAAATACGAACGAATGCATCGTCATTGAGAGATTCAAAGGCTTGACGGTCGGCTGGCATCAGGAAAAGTGAGCTCCACTCAAAAGCCTTCTTAGGATCTTAAGTGACCCAATCTGACGTTTTTAGAGTCCATTGAGGAACAAAGGTCTCTTCCAATCCTTGATTCTTTCGCTGCTTTTTGAGGTAGCATCGTCAGTAGGATCGTGTCTTCTCTTGGTTCGAGCAAGAGGAGGAACAACTTCTTCTTCCTCGACAGGACTCTTTCCTTTGCCCGAGCCTTCACCCGCAGATCTCAATATTCTTATACCTTTGGTGGTAGGCTTTGGGGAAGGGGAGGCGGCTTTTTCGACTTCCAGTATTTTCGGACAAGGTGACCTTTTTTCTGTAGCGTCGATCGCCTTGATCGCATTGGCTCGAACGGCATCGGAATTGTATTTTGGAGGCACTGCGAAGAAAGCCAGAGTTAGAAAACTCGATGAAGCCACATTATGGTCAGGGGGAGAACAAAGATTAGGAAGCTCACAAGGGGCCAGCCCTCAATATTGAAGGATAACTGTATATTCCATCTCCAAACCGTGAATCTCTTGATACCACGCGATTGACTTAATCCTTTTGGCCGCAGCTTGTTCAGCATCGGTCAATGGAAGAACATGGTTAGTTTTGGTATAAGGTTCAAGCTGGTTCCAAGTGATCAGAAAGTTTAGATCTGATTGGGGTGCTCGACAGAAAAATACCGGTTACGCCACCCTTTATGGTTAGAAGGACAAGTACCCTTGGCTAAGATGCTACCCAACCATCCAAGGTCGGTCTTGTTACGCTTGGAAAGAAAAACCCAACCCTGAGGGTTGGATTATGACAAGGAATGGAAATGTACAAACAAAGGAAGAGAGGGTTTGATGCTAAGTTTGAAGCATAAATCAACAAAGCCAACGATGTGACACCAGCTATTAGGAAGGAGCATTCTAGGACAAATGTCCCAGTGATTCAAGATTGGGAAAATAAAGGGTTAAAAAATGGAAACCAAACCCCACTCTCCAGGGTATCCAAGTATAGCGAAAATTCATCAGGAGGATTCGAATTAGCCCTCTCGTCGAGATTGGGAATTCAAAGGAAATAGGAAGGAGGAAAAGAATAGTGTTTGGTCGTTGACACCAGTTCGGCTTCGATAGCTAGAAACAAAAAGCCTGGACCTTGTTTAGGTCTTTTAGATTGTCTGAGGGCCTTAGCGGCCGCTTTTGAAGTTTTTGATGATTTGGAATAGGGGGTAGGGACCTTAGATTTTTTTCTTTTGGTTCACCTCTTCGAGCTAGATATCAGTTATTTTTTGCCCTTCGTTACCAGATTGTTCAACGGAGATAGAAGTAGTAGCCTCATCACCAGAATCGCCTTGACCGGCATTATGATTAGAAGAACCCTCATCAAAAGTTCTACCGCTTCCCATTATGAAGGAAGGCTGGTTTTGGTTTTAAAATCAGAAGAAAATGAAGAGTACGAAAATGAAAGGAGCAACTAAAGCAAGTAAAGAAGGTAGAAAAGAGTCAACGAACTTACTTGTTCACCAGAAAAGAAGAAAGCTCGAAGAACAAGAAGATTGGCAATGCGCAGAGGAGACAACAATGAGGTTCAAAAATGTAGACAAGAAAGTGAAATTTAGAAAAAACGAATGGCTTTTGAATAAGCAAATGAATGAGTGCGTGTACGATCAAGATTAGTCTAAATCAATGATCGCAATCGGGAGACGTTTTGAAGGATCGTAAATAGAATCAAATCAGAAATGACGTTTAGAAAAAACTATCATTTTGAATTTGAGATCAATGGTGATTACGGCTGAAGCAGACACGTAGCAGCCCCCACGCGCGAAAAAGGAGGACGTTTGAGTGGCCCAAGGAAAACAATGACGCAGTAATAATAAATGCGACTTGACATTCGAACAAATGTAGAACCATTCGGATTCTTCGGCAGTTATTCATGTTCAGTTTCAACCAAACCAAGCCCTTGGCATTCCCAAAAGTTTGGTCTGGGGGGCTCGTGATACGGGAAAATCATGATCGAACCAGATCCATCCTAGGTTCAACCCTTGACACCGATCGAGAACGGCCCGACCGTTCCAGGTTCGAATGAACCGGGTTAAAGGATAGCATGTTGAGGAAGAAACCTTGCACATCCAGAAGGCAAGCACGTGGCCAGGAAACTCGGGATGGATAATCCGTCAAAGGGTGGTTACTAACACTCACAAAGTGGACGATCGTGCAAGATGGGATAACTACTACACCCTCAACAAAGGATAGTGTGATTAAGGGAAGTTACCCACTACTCCACGAAAGAGGTCTAAAAGTAAAGATCCGACGGCTACCAAGAGACGGCTCGAACGAGTCCAAAGGACGATATTATAAGGTAAAAACTATATAAACCAGAACCTACGTACAAGGAAGGTAACTGAATCGTATTCCCAATAATCATATTCAAATTTCTGCTCTGCAATTAGCTAGAGCCTTTGTGATACTGACTTAGCCTTTGGAATCGTATTCCCAATCATCAGATTCAAACTTCTACTGTGCAATTAGCTAGAGCCTTTGTGATCAGTTCATTAACTGACTTAGCCTTTGGAAGGTGGCCTCTCGACCCCCACGGTTGGGCCACATCTAACGATTGTTTTGCAGGTCATCCATCAGTGATCTAAGGGCTGAGCTGATTTTGGACGCATCACCAATAAATTTGTGAAGTGCTGCTTGCACTGGTTTACCAATCCAAGATATTTGCCCATCCTCTTTTCTTTTGCTTCGTATAAATCATTCACCTGGTTCACGACTAATTGTGAATCACTTCTAACTTCTAAATTCTTTATCCCCAAAGCTATTGCAAGTTTAAGTCCTGCCACAAGTGCTTCATATTCGGCTTCATTGTTAGAAGTTTTGAACTTTAAGCGTAGTGCGTACTTGATTTCAAATCCTCCAGGACTTTGAAGCTTGGTCTACATCCTTGCAAGTTGCTTGACCCATCTACTGATAAAATCCATCTGACCACTTGGTCGGAAGAATGTTTGAGCTCAAGTACTCGTCCTCAGACTATTCTTTATTGATATGGTGGGTTTCTACAACAAAATCTGCCAAGATTTGTCCCTTTATGGTCGAACGTGGTTGGAATTCTATTTGGTGTTCCCTAAGTTCTACGGCCCATGTAACCAGTCTTCCAGCCAAATCAAGTCGATGTAGGATCTTCTTCAATGGAAGATTCGTTAGAACAATGATAGGATGCAACTGGAAGTATGGTCGAAGTTTTCAAGCTGCTACTACCAATACTAATGCTTGTTTATCTACTTTAGGATATCTGGGTTCGCATCAACCAACACATGGCTTATATAATAAACAGGACTTTGAATATTATTTTCTTCTTGAACCAAAACCGTGTTGACAACATTTGGAGAGGTTGCCAGGTAAACTAATAGTTCTCCACCCGGGGTTGGCTCGAACAAGAAGCGGTGGTCGAGATAACTTTTCTTTGAGTTCCTCGAAGGCTTTCTGACATTCTGAGTCCCAAATCCGTCTTGCTACTTAGATTTCTTTAATGCTTTAAAAGAAGGTAAACATTTTTCTCCTACTCAAGCAATAAATCTATTCAATGCAGCTACCCTTCTTGTTAGGCTTTGTATTTCCATGATGTTCTTTGGTGGCTTCATGTCTTGGATGGCTTGAATTTTCTCTGGGTTAGCCTCAATTCCCCTTTGAGATACCATGAATCCTAAGAATTTCCCAAAGATACTCCAAAGGCACACTTTTTTGGACTTAGCTTCATCTTGTGTGCTTGGAGTACTTTGAAAACTTCTTCTAGGTCGGCTATGTGGTCGACCTTTGTTTTGCTCTTTACCAGCATATCATCAATGTACACCTCCATATTTCTACCAATCTGATGTGCGAATATCTTATTTACTGCTCTTTGGTGTGTTGCCCCTACATTCTTTAGACCAAAAGGCATTACTTTATAATTGTAAATTTGTAATTGTCCCTGCCTGTCATGAAAGCTGTATATTTTTCATCATCTGGATGCATTAGGATTTGATTATATCCAAAATATACATCCATGAAGTTGAGCATTTCATGTCCGGCAGTTGCATCAATAAGGAGATCTATTATGGGAAGTGGGTAGCAATCATTCGGACATGCTTTGTTGAGGTCGGTGTAATTTGTGTCACATCACATCCTCCATTTTCCGTTGGCCTTTTTTATCATAACCACATTAGCTAACCAAGCAGGATGATCGAACCTCCTTACGAAATTTGATTCTTTGAGCTTCTGTACCTTTGTTCGCATTGCTTCATCCTTCTCCGTAGAGAAATTTCTTCTTTTCTAGATAATTCTGATAGCTTGGGAATCTATACATAACCTGTGCTCGGCTACTCATCTGTCTATGCCTGGCATATCAGCTGCCGACCATGCAAAGACATCAGAATTATTTTTCAGAAAATTTTTCAGTTCGACCTTGAAATTTGCTTCTTGTTCGGCTTTGATCATTGTTCCTTGAGTTGGATGTTTGAAATTAAGGATGATCTTTTCAAGTTTCTCAATGGGTTCTGCCCTCTGTATGACATCTTCATCTTGATCATCCCTCACTTCGACTGACATGGTTGAACTTTTCCTAGCTTTTTTTCTCATATAATTGACGTAGCTTAGTCGACTTGTCATCTCATCAGCATTACATTCACCAATTCCATTGGAGGTTGGGAACATCATCTTCATGTGTAGGGATGATACTACAACTTCAAGTGCACAAAGAGTTGGTTGGCCAAGGATGACATTGTAAGCTAGTAGATCCCATACGATCATAAAATTTGATTGAACCATCCTGTCCTTGGGATGTTCACACACTCGAAGATCCAACCTGATGGTGCCTTATGCTCGAGTTGATCATCCGGTGAATCCCTAAAGGTGTGCTCCACATGGGATGGGCATACTTTCCTCAAGTTTTAATTTCTTGAAGGCGTCAAGAGATAAAATATCTGCTGAGGAGCCCGTATTCGACCGAACTCTATGAACTTTAGTTCCGGCCAAGATAACTTTTATCACCAAAGCATCATCATGAGGAGTTTTAACTCCTTGCATATCTTTGGATGAGAAAGTAATTGGATCTGAAGTTACCTTTGTCTTTGCTCCCTCTATTTATGCATTCCCTATGTATCGATCCTTTCTCTTTGCCTACCGAGTAGACTCCTCAGTTGGTCCACCAAAAACTGTGTAAATAGGACATCGTTTGTTGCTATCCTTGCCTTTCTTTGGTCGATCTTTATTCAGATTTTGACTTTTTTCTTTAATTGGGGACCTGACTCTTTTTCTTCCTCCCATAGGTAGTTGGTAAGGTCTTTGGTTTGTTCGAACATACTTCTTCAATTGTCCTTGTGAGAATAATTTTTCAATTTCCTCTTTTAGTTGCTTGCAATCATTAGTCCAATGGTCGTGATCTTTATGGTACTCACAATATTTGCTTCTATCACGCTCCTCTGGTCGAGAATATAATTTATTTGGTCTTTGAAGCATCCCTTGGCTCTTGATTTGCATCAATATTTTTGATCTCCTTATGTTTAGAGGAGTATACATTCCTTCTGTCTACTTCGTAACATCAGGTCATCCAACTCTGGTCGGATCCCTGTTCGGTAGTGGTTCATGACGACCACCAGTAACAGATCGACCATGGTTGGTTGGTTCTTTCTTTCTTGATTCTAATGTTTCTGAAATTTCTGCCTGTCTATGACATCACTCAAGTAATTTGGAGTATGTCTCGGGCATGTCCAGCAGCAGGCGTTCGAGTAGTCCTTCATGAATCAGCCCTTGATATAGAGCATGAAAAGCTATTTTCTCATCTAAATGCTCGATTCAAATGGTCAAATTGTTGAATCTTCAAATATAATTTATGACCTATTTAGTTCAACCTTGCTTGATGGAGAACAAAGTATCTTCTCTTCTTTTAGCATTGATTCCACTCTGAAAACGTGACAAGAATATTTGACCTAGGTGGTCTAAGTCTTCGATCAAACCGTTTTGGAGCCCTAGGAACCACTCAGATGTTGGTCCGGTCAAGGAAGCTGTAAATATTTTACACATAGCAACTTCGCTATACTCGTAAGAAGACATTACTGATTTGTAGTGCATGATATGGTGTCAGGGACACTTTGTTCCATCGAACATGGTGAAAGTCAAACACTTAAAGTTCTTTGGCATGTCTACCTCAGCAATTGTTCTAACAAAAGGATTTCTCTTAAAAACAAAGTAAAGAGTATTTTTACCTCTAAATCTTTCATCTTCTTTAGTTTTTCATCCAGTTCACCAATTCGCCTGTTGAAGCACTCCACATGTTCAGCTTGAGCTCCTTTGTTTACTTCTTCATGCCAATCCTTATCCACACGATGAGTGTTGTCACTCCACCCCCGGCCTCCGCATACCCGGAAGTGATCCACACCAAGGATCAAGAATCGAGGGACCAGCCTCCCACAACACGAAACAAATCAGAACAATAATAATCAAGGTAAAAGCAACTAATACTAAATATCATGAATAAGATAAGATTCAATAAACAAGTGCGGAAAACAGAAAGTCAAAGAACGATCATAAAGATGAGAGAAGTATGATAACACCCTCTCGAGCGGGAAAAAGAAATAAGTAGATACAACCCAAGTATCAAAAGATAATCCCAAACAAGAAACAGCCAAAAGTCCATAAAAAACCGGGAAAGGGGCACAGACAGGCCATCCAAGAGGCTCCCAATGGTGTGGATGAAGAAAGCCCGCGCCCCGCACGGGGCAACCGGGCAAAAGTAACCCGCACCAACACGACCAAGAACCACGGAGGGAGAGGGACAAAGCGCCAAGGAGGGCCACATAACGGACGAGGATAGTCTAAAACAGACAAAAGGAAGAGCAAGAACCACAGGAGATCCAAATACAACAACAAACAAACAAACAGAGCAAAGATATGAAACAAAGGAAGATCACCAGAAGCTAGCCAGGGAGACAGCCAAGCAAGCAGCGGGAACACCCCCCAACGCCGATCTGGGAAGCGTGGAAGGGTAAAGCACTCAAAACCAGGGGGAAGGCACGCCCACACACGGAAAGACGGCGCAGCACGAAGCCAGCCCAAGCAAGCACACCGAAGCGATCCGAAACCAGGGACGGACCCACACAGAGTCGGAACCCAAACGGACCACAACCCAGGTCATCCACAAAAGAAAAGAAGAGCCCGGAGGAGGCGAGGCCGGAGCCCAAGACAGCAACCCACCAAAAAGGCCGGATCGAGAGGAGCCCCACGGAGGACCGCCAGAGCGCCCACAAACCAACACACACGGGGGGCAAGCGCGGCGACACGAAAAACAACCAGCCACCAACAGACAATCCAGAGCATCCAAAACCCGAAAGGGAAGGTACAGAGAACATCCCAACACCGAGCCAGGACGAAGGCAAAGACACCCCAACCCAAGACGAGGCAATCACAACAAGTACATCAGATCCAAAACCTAATAAAAGAAATCAGAAAAAGAACACAAGCACAAGAACAAGAAAAAAGACAGACAAGAGAAAAAGGATACGCCAACACAGAATCAGCCATAGTAATAAAAGCAATCAAGAGACACAAGAGAACACAAACAAAGGGGGCCAAGAGGAGAAAACCACAAGGAGGATGATGAAGAGAATACCAAAAAGGTCCAAAAGAAGAAGACCCAAACAAACACAAAATAAGTAGAAAGAAAGAAGAGGAAAACGGGAAAGAAGGGCGGAACAACGCAGGGGTGAGGCAGACCAAAGAGGAGACAAAAAAAGGGGGGGATCCAAGGTCCGGGGATCAACGAACGGAGGAATGCTTAAGAATAGATGAGGACATATAAACAAAAACAACATAATCCAAGGTCAAATAAAGCCCCAAAGAGCACAAGCAAGGACAAGACAGGAGAGGAAGATTGCATGACATAGAAAAACAGCAAGCAGGGAATAAAAAGAGGAATCATAGATAGGATAAACATGAACAAGAACCAACAAGGACAATGGCAGAGTTAAGAGGAAAATCAAGGAATAACAGGCGAAGGGGGCAAGCACAAAGATGGAAGAAGAAAGGCAGAGGACCGGAGGGCAAGGGACCACCAAGCCAAAGAAGAGGAATAAAGAAGAAAAGAGAAAGAGAGGGAAGATGAACAACCGAGAGAGGAGAAAGAAAAGAAAGGGGAGAGACACAAGAGGGAAGCCCCGGGAAGAAAAGACAAAGGCCAAGGAGGAAAAATAGAAAGAAAACAAGAAAAAGGGGAAAGAGGAGAAAAGAGGACGAAAAAAGGAAAGAGAAAAAGGAAAGGCAAAAGGAGAGGGAACAACAAGAAGAGGGAAAAGGGAGGCAAGGAAAAACAACAAACAGACCAAGCAAGGGGACAGAAGCCAGGGGCACAAATATCAACAAAAGGGCAAAGACCCCGGGGGCAAAACAGGGATCGAGTTAGGGTCGGGGTTAGATAGGGTGGTATGTCTTGTGTCGATCTTCATGCTCGAATATGAGAGGAGGGCTTTTAGATGGACCCTCTCCTGGTACTTGTGTTTTTTCTCCGACTTCCTCTTTACCCTTGTTCGGGTTTCTCTGGGATAGTCTTGCCAAGTGGCCGGCAATTGATATTGGAGTTTTTTTGCTTTGATGGACGACCTTCTCTATTTTTGTCAGAATCAGTAAGATTAATCAATTTTCCTGCTTCGGACCGATCCGATGATGGATGCACGACCAAGCGACGAGAGCTGAAGACAGAACGACAAGTGACAAACGGCGGGGGGGGAACACGGCGAGAACACCCCGGAGAGCCCAGACCCCCCACGCCTCCAAACAGAAGCCCAACAGCGCACCAGACAGACAGCCCAGGCGCAAGGGCAAAACAACCCCCGGAGAACGCCAAACGCAACGGGCGGGGGATCGACAACAAGTAGTCAAACAAACAAAGAAACAAGCCAACCAGGTATCAATAACAAGAGGGCAACCATGAAGAGACCATACCTTTATATAATTCTCATTAGTCAATTACTAAGAGGAGTTCCTGTTGGAGAGTTGTATAAGGAACCAACCTCTCTTCCGTTAGTTGAATTCCACTTAAAGAGTAGTAATAGAGTCTGATACGGACTTAGATTTGCGTTCGAGTCATGATAGTGTGGTCGGACCCAATGTTAGACCAGATACTAATCTGATCATCTAATTCCGGTTTGACTGGTTTGACCATAACACTATATATCCACATTATTCGAGCATCTTGTGAAATTCACTTTCACTTGGAGTCCATTATTCAACAGTCTCCAAAAACACACATTTAACTTTTGAAAGCCTCTTAACTTTCTGAAGAAACTCACCACCTAGACGTACAATGGGAACCAGCAAGGGCAAAATATAAAGGTAACAACTGAAGTAGTTTATGTGAATCCCATTTAAAGTTATCAATAAAATTAGAGACCATAAGAGATACTAAGAAATTCCTATGGGAATCAAGAAATACAAAGGACCCATTTGATAATTCATTAAATGTTTATGCTTTGGCAAACACGAGAAACAATAGTCATTGTTTTGGAAGTAGAAGCATTTTTATTAGGCATATGATAAAACTGGTTTTAGAAGTAGAAAATTTGAAAATTGTAATAAAATTTATGAAATTTGTTATTATAAATTTATAATGTTTAGAATTTCAAATTTCATAAATACCCTTCTAAAATTTTCTCATTTAAACTCAACCGGCACCTAACTTTATTTTGAGAAATAAACGTTGTTACGTCATAAGTGTCTCTTGAAGCAAAAATTTTCATAAATTTCAATATAAGTTGCCCAAAAAAAAAAAAAAAGGCCTAAACAAAATAATCAAGAAGCACCAAAAACTATTTTCCGTGGGTTACCAAATAGGGTCCTAAGAAAAGAAAATCGAATCTTGTTTGGTACTTACTTGAAAAAAAAAAAGAAATAGAAGAAAATCTTATTTGGTTTTATGATCCATTTCTTATTTTAGGTTTTTGCTAGCTAGGCATATTTATAATATTGACAATCCATATTTCCATTGGTGGCACAATTTTTTTTTTTTTTTTTGCCAAAATAAGCATTATATTAGGAACTCCAAGCACATTTACTTTGCGTAGTAATCTATTTTTTCCTTTCATAGATAATGCATATTATCTTTCCACACAAACCAAAGAAATATGACAATGCACTATACAAGGACATTCAGGTCATTTCTACATGATACATGATATGTCCAAGTAACAACTTTTCGCCGAAATTCAGCGAATTTTTGCCAAATTTCAGTGAACACCGAAACGAAATAAGGGCCGATGTGTGAGATTGCAAAATATCGCCGAATCGACCAATATATCGGCAAAATCTCGATCTTTTGAGATATTTTGGGGATTTCTTGCAATTTTTGTGAGATTTTTTCGCGATTCTATGGTAGAATCTTCAAGGTTAATAGACAATCTTACCAATTTTGTCTCAATGATTCAAGACTCAAAAGGCAATGTGCCAAATGTAGTTAGGAAGGAGAATCTACATAGAATAATTTCTTGAAATAATTCAAATTAGGCAAACATTTTATAGCAAAATTTTAAGGGCCTATTTGGTTACATGAATCCAGAGATTTGAAATCTCTGGATTCATGAATGCAAGATTTATACCCGTTTGGTTGTGAAAATCTCTAGATTCATGAAATCTAGATATTCATATTTTTACACTAAAAACGTGAATCTATAGATTTATGGGTGTTGAAGTGAAATCCAAAGATTTCATTCCAAGATTTCATCCCTACTATAAAAATGTTAAACATTTGCACATTCACAAAAATCACATATGAATCCACAGATTTCATTCCACATATTCAGTTAACCAAACAGTTAATTTTATAAACTATGACTCCATAGGAAACAGATATAGAAACTGAACCAAAAAAAAAAAAAAACCAAACAAATTAAAAAAATAAAAAAGGAAAAAAAAAAAAAAAAAAAAAACAACAAGATTAGGGAAGAGCATATATATGAAAAAATTTATGGAAACAATTTAAATTATGAATGGATTTTGTAATAGAATCTTTAAGGTCAGTGGGTCATCTTTTCAATTATGTTCGAATGATTTAGGCCTTAGTTAATTTTATTCCAAGACTCTAAAATACCCCCTTTGTCTTTTAATTTAGATATTTTTCTTTCATTAGGGAGAAAAATAGAAGAAATAAATAAATGAAACCTAAGAAAGACATTTATATTTTTTTATTCATTTTTTTTTTTTATATTCTAATGAAATGAAACATAAAATTAAAGGACTTATTTTGGGATTTTAATTATAAGATTAATTGAAGGGTAATTTAGGTTTCATCTACTAAAGTAATTGAGAGTATTTTAGGTTTTAACAATAATTTTAATTGAGAGTAGTATAAAATTTTAACTGCTATAGTAATTGAGGGTAATTTAAGATTTAAACTAAAACATAATTTTAAGTCAGGGTAATTTGGGATTTAAAAAAATATTTAATGGTACTTAACAGGAAAAGTTAACAAAAGGGAGTAAGTATTTCATGTTTACGATGAAATTTATGAAGATTGACCCACAATTTGTTCTTCTGCACAAAAGCATGGTGCCTAATTCACTAAATTGTGGGAAGATACAACTTTTATATTTGAAATATCCCCATTCATAGGTCCAAGATCCACATCTATGAATTGAAAGGTCCGAATGATCAACTCTGCAATTAGTTTTTAGAATCAATAGGTCTACAAATCGTTCATTTGAATAAATTGAAACCCTTCTTATTGGGTGATCATGATACTTCCCAAAAATTGAAATTCTTGATCAATGGAGGAACAATATCACCATTTTTGTTCAATAAGATACCAAAGTGGATGATTGACTCATTCCATATTACAAATAATCGCAGGAAATCATTTGATAACATAGATTCCTATTTGTCAATGATATCCCACGATTGAAGGGAACAACAGCTGGAAATGGCTGCTAATACCCCGTAGTTTAAGGAGCAAAAGGAGGAATCCGCCCAAGGAGGGACTTGTGTTTGATTAGCTAGTTGGTGAGGCAATAGCTTACCAAGGCAATGATCAGTAACTAGTCCAAGAGGATGATCAGCCACACTGGAACTTAGTCACGGCCTAGACTCCTACGGGAGGCAACATTGGGGAATTTTCCGCTCACCCTTCCCTCACAGTATGACTTCTCTATCGGTCACCCCGGAGTTTTTAGCCTTGCAAGGTGATCCTTGTTGATTCTCACGGGATTCCACGTTCCCCATGCTACTCGGGTCAGAGCGTAAGCTAGTGATGCTTTCGGCTATTGGACTCTCGCCATCTAGGGTGTAACACTCCCACCGCTTCGCCTAGCAGCACGACACTTGTATTGCTCTCCCACAACCCCGTTTTCATGGTTTAGGCTGCTTCAATTTCGCTCGCCGCTACTACGGGAATCGTTTTTTCTTTATTTTCCTTCTTTTCCTTTGGCTACTAAGATTTTTTAGTTCGCCAAGTTGTCAGCTAAGAAGGGAGGTAAGTGATATATCCAACTAAGAGGGGGTCCAAATACCATTTGGTCAAGTAAGAGGGAAGATAAATGATATTTTCCCACCTTATAATTAGGCGTGTGGCATAAATTGTGACAAGTCACCAACCAGAGTTCCTCTCATTTTTTGCACTTCCGAGTTTTGCAGTAACAAGGCGTATAGCGGCTCTCCAACTCTTTTTGGTGGGCCCCAAATCCAAATAACGGCGTTGATTGATTACTGAACTCCTTTAATTTCAATTTAACGTACCTCTAACATAGACCTACAAGCATAGGCGTCAAAATTGGAACCAGATCTCAAAGACCCATAGATCGATCGATAATGGTCAAGTGCTCCATCTAGTGATTTTCTCGTACCTAACGATTCCTTTATGAGAGTTCTAACCATGGTACCGTGTTGGTCAAGTATAGAGGGGACACGAAACCCCCCGGCGACACGATAAATGCATTTTATCGACGATATTTCGCCGAAAATCGGCGATATTTCCCTGAAAATCGGCGATATATCGCCGACGGTCGAGAAAGTCGACATCATCGAACTTGTGAGAGCTGCTTCGCACTATTTTTCCCCTTCAATGGCAGGGAGAAAAGGGCGTCAAGGTGAGAACCGTGAGATGCGGAATCGAACCCAGCGGGAACGGGCCGTGTGGAGCTCACGATGCGCGAGCCCGTGATGTTTACAAAGCTTAACGATCTAGCTATGTTCCTTTCAGATCTCGACTAGCCGACCTTAACCATCATGCTGGTTCGTCGAAGCTCGCCGCTATTTGTCACTGGTTGAAGGAGCAAAGGAAAGAAGAGGCAAGAAGGCAATACACAACACAAATTAACCCTACCTGTGCTTGGTTCTCTTCTTCATCTTCTCTGCGTAACACTTCACCGTAGAAGACGAGTTTGAGAGAGAGAGAGAGGTGGGGGGTGAAGACGGCAATGCAAGTCATCGTTGTGAGTTGTGATGTGTAGATAGTATTTTGTCTTCTTCCTTCTGCTTGTCAATCAAGTGAGGGAGGACTGGTGATGGGCTGTCATCAACTATTTAATTAGAAGTGAAATTTGAATAATTTTAATGGAAGAGAGAGATGAACAAGAGAAGGAGCAAGAGTATTTTAATTATTCATTGAGGATTTGAGGTACGATTTGGAAAAGAAGTCGGGCGACATGTCGGACATCTAGTGATTTTCTCGTACCTAACGACTCCTTTATGAGAGTTCTAACTGCTCACGCTTTTACAAATAGATGAAATGAAATCCTGACAAAAAATAATTAGGCTCAATGTAAATCAAGAACCATAAAACCAAACCCCAACGATTTCCACGGGCTTAGTTGCCTATTCAAGTTGCCACGTAATTGGTGAATCGGCAACCAGCTCATCAAACAGTTGATAATATTTTGCAAGGGAAGTTCCATTATTTAAAGGAGGGAAAACAGGTAGAAAGCCTTCAAGCTTGTAAGGATTCTACCTTGGATGAACGTTCTTGTTCAAGGCTGTTTAGGACATTCACATTAAACCCAATATGTTAACCTTCACGTACGGCGAGCAGAGAAGGTACTTCTAGTTCTAGCTGCCATTGTCGATGATAGAGATCACAGATTATAACCAGGTGAGCTAGGCAATGAAGAAATCAACAACTATTTTCTGCAAAATTTCTGCTTTAAACTTTTGATGGTGAAGGATGTCGAAATGGGGCTTTTAATTGCATGCCATAAATTAAAGGGTATCAGTTTCTTTTGTGCTCTGGTCTTTTACGTGGGGATCAGAAGAGGGCGTGACTACATTCCAGTTTTCGTTCTCTGGCATGCTAACTGTTTCAACGCTCGCTTTCTAATTTTGTTCCATTTGAAACTTTTTTCTGATGCTGGATGATCTCCATATGAAAGCAATGTTTTTTTTTTTTGGATTAAAACTTACAGTACTTCGTCTTCTCATCCTTTACCTGCAGAGAGCACTTGTTTTCAGATATTCAAGTTTTCCTGTATAAATATTATCGAATGAAGAACTCCCTCCTGTGCTTGGGATTGCTCCTTCCACTCTTTCTGATCGGCGATTGTAGCAGGTGAAACCATATGCTCCTTTTTACTGATCAAATTACTATATATTGTCTGTTTTTGAGTTTGCTGACTGTTTCCTGAGATGTTTTTGTAAGGAAGGTTGGTAAGCTAGAACAGAGCTGAATTTCTTATTATTATTATTTTTTTTGTTGTTGCAGAAGCAACGTTGAAACAAACAATGGCGAAGAAGATGGAATGTCTACTCGGCTTCGGCTGTTGAACGACGGTCGACATGTAATGACTAATAACCATTTCGTTTTCCAGTCTGTTTATTTTGTAAGCTTGGATTTCCTTTCTTTCGAAGGTCGGGCAATGAAATCACCAGCTCAACCTTGCTTGCATAGCATGTCTGAGCATGGCTGAGAGAGAAGGATTTTACATGGCAGCAGTGCCTACGTAGCACTGCTCCAAGCAGTAAATGGTTCAAATGAAGAGTTGAGTCTAACATTAAATCGTTGTCGTTGATTTTTCCCATGCGCAAGAAAGCAAACTTTAAGTGGGAACAGACCCGGTTCATCCGGTTCGATAAAACCAAAACTCAATTTTAAAATAAAAAATAAAAAAACATCGTCTTCTTCCTTGGTGGGTCTTTTTTGCAAGAATCAGATGTGTTTTACAGCAACCCACTGAGGCAACAGAGAATCCGTAAGATGGTCAACAAGATAACCTAATTTCATCCCTCTAATCATTCAGAATAAGCATCAATAATAGGGCATCCCAACATATCAGTCCACCGCAACCTCCAAAGTCTTTCTTGCTTCTTGAGCTTCTCCTGAATCTCATCATCTATGTATCCGTGATCAATCAGTTTCTCTTCCAGCATTACAAGTTTCAGTTGAATCTATCGCGTTTCTGTCATGCTCTAAGATCTCCCTCTTGGGCTTATTCACACGCTATGCTCAGATCTCCCTGAAATCCCCTCTTTTCTACTCTAGGGTTCTTTGGTTTCACGAAAAATTAAAAATTTGTTGTTCTGGGCAATACTCATTTGTGCCAAACCCCCATGCCATTGTACATCGCTAACTGAAATTGGGAAACTAGAGTTGATGTTCAAGGAACAAAATAGAAGCAGGAGATATGCTGTGAAATCTTAAGATGAGAAAATCGAAGCAGTGATGTGAAATCGTGATCGAAAGTAGGAAACGAAAGCAATCAAATGTGCTTTGACCGCGATTCATTCATTCTTTCTCAAAATAACCACCAAGGAAATGGCGGAAGAATTGCAAGAATCAGATGTGCTTTGGCCAAAACAATCAAGCAGTAACCAGATTGAAGATCGGTGTTATTCAAGATGAGAACGTCAACCCAACCAACAGAATACAACGATTCATAAGGAAGAAGATGACGTTTTTTAACTTTTTATTTTAAATTTGAGTTTTGGTTTTGTACTGGTTTGTTTTGAACCATGCGAACCGGGTCTGTTCCCACTTAAAGTTTGCTTTCTTGCACATGGGAAAAATCAACGACAACGATTTAATGTTAGACTCAATTCTTCATCTGAACCGTTCACTGCTTGGAGCAGTGCCACGTAGGCATTGCTGCCAAGCAAAATCCAAGAAAGAAAGTATGGTTCTATGGTGGATTCACATCCTATGTAATTCATTTCCCTATAGTTCCCTACAATTCTCTCCTAGGATTGTGCCATGTGGCATTAAGTAATCCAACAGTTACCTAATTCAAATTAAATTTGAATTTTATTTAAACTCTAGTTTGAACTAGGTGACCATTGGATTACTTAATGCCACATGGCACAATCCTAGGAGAGAGTTATAGGAAATTGTAGGGAAAGGAATTACAGAGGATGTAGATCCTTCCTTTTGAAGAAACTTTTTTTATACATAAGGAATGGGATATTACATATGCATGTCATTAGCAAAGACCGATTTCTTAACTAGGAAGTGTTGATATTGGGTTCAACTTCAGTGTTGCGTATTTAATGAGCAACATGACCACAATCAAATGAGTAATCAAGCCAAAATCTCAACCGGGTAGGTATGGTTGGAAAAATTATATATTATATATATATATATATATGAAATGAGTGGTCAAGATTTTGACCTTGACCACTCATCCCATCATCACCATACACAGCTCTATCAATTGGTCTTACCAACTAGGCAACCGTGCATTGGGACGTACGTCAAGGTTGGTTGACTTGAACCAAGCCAGATCAGACCAGTAACAATAGTGGCTCGGAAATAATCAATATATAATACACCGTGGGTTCAAGAGGGTCCACGATGTTCTTGAAGAACATGAGCCCAGCCCACTGCAACCTGAATTTGGTGGTCTATTTTTTAATTAAAATCCAACACTGGCCCAACATGATGGACCCAAATAAACACCAGTTCCAATACTAGAGAGGTCAAGGTCGGTCCATGCGATCCGGGTTTGGTCCAAATTGGGTTCGGTTTGGGATATTGATTTGCTTTTGGGTTGTATCAGTTTTGAGACTATACAAACCTAATATCAAACCGTTTCAACTCGTTTCAAGTTAAACATTATATTAGGCCCTTGTATCTTGCCTTTTTGGCTTAAACCAACCTCTATAGTTTTTTTAGAATTTTATTTTAAAAAAAGAAGAAGAAGAAAAAACACATGATGTATCACATGTAGAAACAAATAAAAACTATAATGGGTTGGGTTTTCCAATGTCTTGCTCGACTGTCAGTGGAGATGAAAGCGATTAGAGAGGGTATGATATTGGCGCAATCCCTAAATGGGATCAAGCTGGTGGCAAACTTGAACTGCAATGCTTTGAATGGTTTAGGGAGTTCTATTTATTGGACAACAACTTGCATTTTAGATGAGATCTATTTGACTCTTTTGTTTCTAATATCATTAGTCGAACTCAAAATGTCTATGCTGATTTTGTTATTAGAGGTGCTAGGAGTTTTAACCTCTTTAGGGAGTGTTGGAATTTCTCTCCTCTCTCTATATTGGATGCTTTTTTTTTTTCCTTCCCCAGCTTCTACTTCTAGGACTGTTTCCCTCAACTGCTTCTAATAATATTTATGTTGGACCAAAAAAAAAAAAAAGGGTTATTAATGAATCTTTCCATTTAGTTGGGGGCTAACAAGCCGCTAATAGGTTGGACGGAACCAACCCAAACCTACACCTCTACACCTTGTCTAATTAGCCTTGTGTTGGTTTGGTTATGATCCCATAATTTACAATCCTAACCAACGTATAAAATGAGATTGTGAATATAAAATATTTTACAGGTCGTGATGGACAATGGTCTTCTACAAGTGACAATATCAAACCCTGGAGGGGACATCACTGCTATAAAATATAATGGCATTGATAATATACTGAACACTCGCAATGTCGAGACAGAGAGAGGGTATGCATTTACTCTTCTACACTTACATGAAATAATTTTTAATATTTATTCTTAATATTTTTTGGTAAACAAAGTTTATTCTTAATTCAATGGTTTTCAAATTGGTTTCTAATTAAATTTTGAAATTCCTTTTGGAATTGAATTATGCATAAGGTATTGGGATGTTGTGTGGAAATTTCCTGGTAATAGAGTTGGAACCTTTGAGAGGTAGGTTTTTAACTCTCATACTTCTTGCTTAACTTGTCTTGCGTTTGGAAATTCTATCCTGGTGAAAATCTATGTTTCTTCATACTTTTCATTAAACAATTGGGGTGTGGCCCACTTTTGAGTGCTGATAAAATGAATTAGAGACGGGATCCCTAGTGGGCCCCATGTAGATGCATCTTAATTTGTGGTGGAAAGATATTAAGGGAGCATAGACCTTTACACCACCTTAAAAATTTATGTTTTCTTCACACTTCTTTATAAATCAATTGGGGTGTGGCCCACCTTTAAGTGCTGATAAAATGATCAAAAGTGGAATTCCTACATTTGGGATCATCAATATTCAATCCCACGTTATAGAATCTCAAAGGGGTCATGGGGGTCACTACCAACAGCCAAATCATGCCATTTTTTGAGGAGCTTGCTCTCTTTCAAATCTTTGTAGATGGATTATGGCATGGGATAGTACTTCACACAAAGGAGGTAGATAATGCATTATGTGGGATTACAATGGTGATTTTGTGGTAGCTCAAAGCAAACATGAACATAGTTATTCGGCAACTCTTGTTGAACTTGAAGCCATTAGGGATGGCGTTATCGTTGGATCTTCTTTAGGAGCAGTTGATTTGCATGTCCATTTGGATTGCTTACCTGTGATTTTGGCTTTTCCAGGACTCCAATAATCTTTAGATTGGATGAACTCTAGTTTGGTTTTAGATATTTTGAGATTTTGTTATTTGTTAAGTAGGGCTACTTTCAGTTATATTCCTTTAGGGTTGGCAATAGTATCAGTTTTTTTTTTTTTTTCCTTGCTAGGGGTACTTGTAGATTTTTCCTAGACATATCTTGGTGGAGTGTACCACCTTTCTTTCTTGTGGACTCTTCTTGTTGTTTAGGTCTCCTGACCTCTACTCTTTCATTTAATATATATGCTTCTATGTTTTGGTCAAAAACAAAAAATAAAAAATAAAAAAGGAAGAAGTGGGATTCCTAGTGAGCCCCACATGAACTTGCCTTAATATGTGGTGGAAAAATATAAAAAGAGCACCGAACTCTGCCTGTCGGGATTGAGAATCTATACTCGCTCGTTTGGATTTTACTTATTTATAATTTAATCGATTATACAGGATCCAAGGTCACAGTTTCAAGGTTATAGTAGAAAATGAAGAACAGCTTGAGATTTCATTCACAACAATTTGGTCTCAGGAAGCAGCCAGAGACAAATTAATTCCGTTAAATATAGACAAGAGGTTTGCCTTTGCTGGTCTTATTACATTGTATTATCTTCTCAGCTTCTTCTTCTTTTATTTCTCAACTGTTTATTCTATTTGCTTTCAATTATTGTTAATTATCAGGTTTGTGATGCTACGAGGCCGCTCTGGTTTCTACTCATATGCAATTTATGAGCATTTAAAAGAATACCCCTCTTTCATCATGGATGAAACCAGAATTGCTTTCAAGCTCAAGACAGACTTGTAAGAGAAACTAAATCATTTGGTTACTTTTTATTTCTCATTGTGGTTTCAATGGTTCTAGCAAAGCCATGGTTTTGAAAATCGGACCAACATTTGGTTGGACCGAACAATATGCTATTGGAAATTTTCAGTTTTATTTGAAATTCAAATTGGACAAAACTCCAGATGTGATATTTGAAATGGATTATTATAGGTTTACCTACATGGCCGTATCGGACCAGAGGCAAAGATTCATGCCCACGGCACAAGACCGGCTAACGGGTCAACCGTTGGCCTACCCAGAAGCAGTAAAGTTAACGCATGCAAGCAATCCCCAATTCAAGGGAGAGGTAATCTCATATATATTCCCAGATTGCCAGTGGTCAGAATTTTGCCTACTCTAACTACTGATCTGCTTTATTTGGGTTGAACGGATGTTCGAACTGATATTGATCTGATTCAGTTTGGTTGGTTCGACTAGTTTGGCACCCCTCGGTCCTCACTTGTTTTACTTTCGTACCTCAGGTTGATGACAAGTATCAGTATTCATGTGACAATGAAGACATTAGGGTCCACGGTTGGATCAGCTTCAACCCTCGAATTGGATTCTGGGTGATCAACCCCAGCCAAGAGTACCTTACAGGTGGGCCCACCAAGCAGGACCTCACTTCCCATGTCGGCCCCACAAGCCTTGCGGTAAGTCCACCCATATTTTATTTACTAGGACAGCCCATATGAAAATTGGTTAGGGTCCACCTTATATGGGTCTTATATGACACTTGGCCCAACAATTGCTTACCAATTGGGCTCGATTAAGAAAAGCCCAATTAATCGAACCCATTGAACTTGGAAGTCATGTTCACACATATTGACTTCCTTCCAAGTTCCAATCTGGGTTTAAAAACTCAGTATTAGGGGTATGCTTCAGAAGAATTTTTAGGCCCGTATGGTTGGATGAATCTATGTATTTATGAACCAGGTTTTTAAAAATATTTGATTAGGAAACATGTAAGAGTTCATGATTCCATGGATTTCAAAATTTTGCCTAAATTTGGAATTTGTGGAATCTGAATATGGGGTGGAAACCTTGGATTTTACCCCTAGTATAAAAGGGCGTGTTGAAAATGCATTACCACATGGGCAATTGTTTAAGACAAATAAAGCATAATCATAAATATAAAAAACTTATCTTGTTTCAAATAGCATGAATGATCTCCTAGTTGAAAAGTGGTGGAATTGAAACGTGTTGGTAGTGACTAGCACTTCCTTTAAGGTATTTAAACGCCCCAAATAGTGCACACGGGTCTTGAATGCATTTTCACCCTCAATATCAGTCAACCCCTCTGTCGCAGACGGTGCACTCCGTAATTGATGGACTAAGGGATCTGTAAAGCTACATTCACCAATCCGTTATCTATGACATAATTTAAAGAAAACTAACGCTTCTCAAAAACATGTTTTTTTTTATGAGATAATAACAAACATCTCCCACCTTTATATAGGAGACTAAGAGAAACCACAAAAGGTTGTCTCCCAAAGAACAAACCTCTTCCCTTAAGGCATGTTTGTTAACAAAGACACCTATTGGCCATTTAGATGTCTTTTAGGAAAAGACCCAAACTTTAAAAAAATAAATTGTTTGAATTTTTTCAAATAAAATTATGAAAATTACAACAGAGCGTGAATTTATGAATTCCATCATTCTATTGTTCGAGCCATGACTCTATGGATTTGAAGTCCATGGATTTGATGTCGGATTCCATTTCAAATCCATGGTTCGACCATGTTTGTCCTCGGGCAGGCAGGCTTTGTGGTTGATACCAAACTTTTACTTGCAATAATTATTGTGAGTCTCTAAATACTTAATCTAACTTAGTTGCTTGCAATGTGAAGATGTTCGTTAGTAATCACTACTCTGGCAAGGAGCTGTCGGTGCATCTAAGCAGTGGAGAGTATTGGAAAAAAGTATATGGTCCTGTTTTTATAAGACTTAACACAGCCTCTAGTGTAGACACTACCACTCAACTCTGGAAAGATGCAAAAATACAGGTTCCATTTTCCTTGCTTGTATTTCTCTTCTATCATACATTTTTATTTCTCCAGAACCAACTAATGATTCAAGTTGTTTGTAAAAACTGATATTTTTCTCTTCGATCTGTTTTACCTTCCGGTACTATTTGAAGAATATAAGACATCTCAGATCTTAATGGTGTTTCTTTTTTCTATTTTTATCATTAGATGTTGACGGAAGTACAAAACTGGCCATACAGTTTCCCAGCTTCAAATGACTTCCCTTCTTTGGATCAGCGTGGTAACGTTAATGGTCAATTATTTATCCAAGACAGGTTTCTTTCTCTCTCTAAGTCTCTTGTTGCACTCCTTTTTACTAGCCATTGTCAATCTTATGTGGAGTAAAAGGAGCTTATGCTATTTGTTATTAGGTTCCTTCAACCACAGAATAAGCCAGCGGTGTCTGCCCACATAGGTTTGGCAGCAGTAGGAAATGTTGGATCTTGGCAAAAAGAAAGCAAGGTGAGTTTGGTAAATTTTTATGTTTTTCTTTGGCGTACATGCATTGTTAATTATCCACTAAACCCTACATATACTTCACTTGATTATAGGGTTACCAGTTCTGGACAAAGTCTAATGCTTTTGGATCTTTCTCTATAAATGGTGTTCGACCTGGAGTATATAATCTTTATGCATGGGTTCCTGGATTTATTGGAGATTACAAATATGATGTTCAGATTACCATCACCCCAGGTCCCTTTTCCAAATTTTATGAATTTTTCTTTAATGCCCATTTTAATAGTCCTATAGAGAGTAGAGATTGCACTATAAGAAACTAAATGTCCAAGATTATTACTAACATTGGTGATCATCTAATGCAGGACTAAAATTAAATCTAGGCAACCTCATATATGAACCACCAAGGCAAGGTCCTACTCTGTGGCAGATAGGATTTCCTGACCGTTCTGCAAGGGAATTTTTCGTGCCTGATCCCAATCTAGAGTACATAAATAAACTTTACAGGTTTGTTTTTTAATAAACAAGTAGCCCATCATCTCATGAGGAATATAAATCCGCAAAGTTGCAGCTAAATCACAAGTAGTTAACAATTGGAATCTTCAAAATGGATTGCAGCTCTGTTGATAAATTTAGACAATATGGACTGTGGGAGAGGTATGCAGAATTATATCCTCGTCAAGACCTCGTGTATACTGTTGGTACTAGTGACTACAGGAAAGACTGGTTCTTTGCTCATGTTTCCAGGTGACTAAAATTTTGGCATCAAAATATTTCTTTTGGTATGTTAAGGGGAGAAATTAATTAGTTCCTAAACCCTTTCTTGCTTTTTAATTGCAGGAGGATTGGTGGTAATGTTTACAAACCAACCACATGGCAGATTGTATTCAAACTCAACACTATTTCCAGAAATCCATATATGCTCAGGGTGGCGATCGCTTCAGCTACATATGGTGTACTACAAGTATGTGTTGAGATGCTGGGAGTATATATATATATATATATATATATATATATATATATATATATATATATATATATATATATATAGTTTCATATGAAGAAATACTAAGTAATTACTATATATTGGATAACTGCTTTGCTAATCCTTTTTGGTTGTTTCTTGGATCAAAGGTTCGGGTCAACAATCCAAATGTGGCTCCATATTTCAACACTGGGCAAATTGGATCGGATAATGCAATTGCGAGACATGGAATTCATGGATTGTACTATCTCATTAACATTTCGATAAACAGTAATTTGCTTCTTGCAGGACAAAACATCATTTATTTGACTCATGCACGTACTGTAAGTCCTTTCCAAGGATTTATGTATGATTACATTCGTTTGGAAGGGCCCTCTTCTTCTATTTAACAAAGAATATAGTGAGATTTTATTTTTGTGAGGAGTCTCAAAATCAACCTCTTCATTCGTTGAAATTCTGAAAAAGGGAAATAAGTCCAGTGAATGACCCACATCTTGGTATAGCATGGATTTCTATGGATTCTTGTTTTTTCTTTACCAATTTATGTAAAGTTCCCTTGTACCCAATAAATTTATATAAAATTTTGTTCATCTTTATCGTTTACTTAGTTGTACGATTATGTGATCCATCTCGGTGTTTTGTTTGAGAATCCTTTCACATAATTAAGTTCTTTAGGAAACCAGTCCAAGTTTTAGTGTTGGAACTTGGAAGGTCCATAGAGAAAAGGATTAATCTCTACCTTCAATTATTGGATGATTTTGAAAAAATATGTAATTATTGACTGAAATCCAGTGTAATGAATTTATGTGTTACATTAGCCAGAGAGTTTTTTATCTTTATTCTGTCAACGCGTTTGCTCATTTAAAGTGCACAATCATGTATCCAACTTTTTCTTGTGTTTATCAAGTAATTGGAGTCAGAATTAAGAATCAAAGTTAAATTCATCGTTTCTTCATAATTAAAAGTAAGTATAAAAATCGTAGACACAAAAACCACGGTAGCCTAACAACTTTTCAAAATGAATGAATTCACATTTGAGGTATCAAATTGTTAAACCTAGCCACCTTGAGAGGGATTTTCTAATGAGAATAGGAAAATTTTTATTAGTAGAAAGACAGAGTTACATAAAGGTCCTTGGTGTACAAGTTGAGAGCTCTAACTCTTGATATATTGTCAAGGATAGGAGATGAGTTAGATAGCTAACATAAGGAGCACAAGTTGCCAAAGCACAAAAGAACACCTCCAAAGGCAAAAGTTTTAGAGGAAAATCTGACAGGATTAAGTAAACTTCCAATTGCAATCTGGCCGCGAGTCCGGATCAGCGACCCCATGCTTCCTAACCACAAAATCAGTGGGGCCCACGGTGAAAAACACTTTTGGAAAAAATAAAAAAAATAAAAACTTTTTTTCCACCAGTGGGAGCCTCTGGTTTTTGTTGTCAGGAAGCCATGGTCTGTGCTCCCCCGACGGGGAGATGATCCGGATTCTCTGGCCGCTGCTTGTAACCCAAAAAAGAGAGCCAAGATCAATTGCTACTGTCTTTAAGTAAACATAGAACTCCCTAAACTGAGCATTTGCCCCTATTTCTCCCTTCAGTTGAATTTGGAATGCTTTACTTTGCAATAAACCAAGGCAGTTTCAGTTAAAAACTTCCAATCAAGGTGGTAGGACCTTCAAATCTGCAGGTGTAAGGGGGGAAATTGCTTGAGTGCTGCACAATTAATGCACAACACTTGCAGCAAATGGGTTGAGATTGCCCGCCATTTTCGAAAAGTGTACTTTTACACTTTTGAGAAATGAACAATCGAGATCGAAATCTCGATCATTCGCAGCACAATGTTGTGCATTAATTGCACAACACTGAAATCGAACTCGTGTAAGGTGACTATCAATCAGGTTGTTAGTTGCAACACTTGAATTAAGAATGAAAAAGAAAAAACAATAAAAAAGAAAAAGAAAAAGAAAAAACATCAATAGAAAATTATATTTGTAGAGCATGATTTTACCTCACATCCTTGATATTTGAAAAGCATATTGTTGTTTGTAAAGGGTATTTCTGTCTTTTGGTTTAGAATAGGACATGGAGGTCTTATGTAAAAGGTTATAAGGGCAGCATTGTATTTTCACCTTTTCTTAAATTGTATATCAGTTTGGGGGTTAAGGTGAGAGAGGTCATTCGTTACGGTTCATTCTTTCTGTTTTCTCTCATTCTCTCTGTTCTCTCTGCTCTCGGTTTTACTCTGGTATGTGAGGTTCTGATCTAGGGCTTGAAGGGATTCGGTGCTTAATCCTACTGCTGCTTCAAGATCTGTTGAAGCTTGGACTGCTTGAAGCTTTCTTGCTTCCTGAAGGTGTGAGTTCTCCTTGCTGTTGGCGTGCTCGTTAAGCCTTGAAGAAAAGAGTGGCTGCTGTTGTGTAATCAGGTGCACATGTTCTGAGTTGCCTTTTTCTTCTTGATTAGTTCATGCTTGAGGTTCTTGTTGGGTAGATTGATTAGGCTGTAACCTCCTTCTCTACCTATTGGATGATTGCATGATTTGATGAGTTGTTAACTCATCCTTGGACGTAGGTCAGTTGACCGAACCAAGTAAAAATACTGGTGTCTTGTCTCTTTCTTTCTTTCATTGTATCTTGTATCTGTTCCACTGCATTTAAGGTTGATAATCCTTAACAGTTTTGGCATCAGAGCCTTTGTTCGTTCCTTGCTTGAATCTGTTAACTCTTGGTTAACCTGATTATTGTGTTAATTTGTGTTCTCTGTTAACTTTGATTCTTGTATGCTAATTTATTTGATTGATTCTTGAATCTCCACTGCTTCAATTAATTTTTCTGTTAAACCCTAATTCTTGACCAAAACCCTAGACTAGGGTTTTACCAAAATTAGGTTGGGGCTTTGTTATAATTGATTAATTGAAGTTGATTGTATGTAATCTCCTTTCTCAATTCATTGAAATCATTTTCTGATTTGGCAAGTTAACCTATGAATTGGTTCGGCCATGGGGGTTTCTTGAAATTGGGTTAGGGCTTTGCATCTACTATATTCTTGGACTTGTTTGCATATCAAATCTCAGATTTATTGTTTGAAATTAGAATCTGATTTTGCTGATTGATTTGAAAAGTGGTTCGGCTGCCTTGATTCTTTGAAATAAATTGGGATTTTGTGCTAAATAGATTACATATATGTAATTATTGTTTGAGTTTAGTTTATAATTTGAAATTCAATTTGATTTGTTATTCTGATTATAGTTGTATATAAATTTTGAAATCTGATTTTCTGTTAACTTGTTACAGTTAACATTTCTTAGTGATTATTATTGAACTCTTGATTTAGATAAAACATTAGAACTCTATCCCTTGTTCTCTTGGTCTAAACCTGATATTATTATATATCATTATTTCAGTTTTTTGGATTATTTAAATTCTGAAATTTGATAGAGTTAGTAATATCTTGTGTTACTGTTTTAAGATACAATCTGATTGTATATTCTTCATTTGTTTGTCATGGCTCCTACCCGATATGAGTTGGAGAAATTTGATGGTAAGGGAGACTATATAGTGTGGAAGAATAGGATGCATGCTATTCTTGTACAAAACAAGTGTCATAAGGCTTTAAAAACTAATAAAGAACTTCCCTTGTCCATGACTGATGAAGAAAAGGAAGATATGCAAGATATGTGCTATAGCACTATTATTTTGCACCTAAGTAACACCGTAATGAGAAGGGTAAGAGAGTGTAAGACGGCTGCCCAGGTTTGGCTTAAACTTGAACAATTATATATGGCTGCCTCTATTCCTAGTGTTACATTATTGAAAGAACAATTATTTAGTTTCAAGATGGATGCTTCTAAGTCTTTAACTGATAATGTAGAAGACTTTTATAAATTATCATGTGATTTGGTTGATTTGGATGAAGAGTTATCTGATAATACCCTTGCTGTCCTATTGTTGAAATCTTTTCCTGATTCTCATGTTGGTGTCAAAAATGCTATTAAGTATGGTAGACAATCTATTACCCTTGATGATGTGATGGAAGCATTGAAAATTAGGGATATAGAATTGAAAACTGAGAGGAAGGTAAAACATGTTAGTGATGGTTTGTTTGTTAACTCTGATAATAAAACCATGCATGAAACTAAGAAGAAGTTCAACAATAATAATAAGAAAAAGAAGAAATTTGTTGCAAAGAACACAAATGTTAATACAAATCAGAATTTTAATGAAAAATCTTATAATAACAAGAGGGTTTGTTATTATTGTAAGAAAGAGGGGCACATAAGGAAGTATTGTAGAGAGAGACTTCAAAAGTTGCAAAGTGAGAATGGAAATGAGAGAATGGAGGCCACACATGTGGCTGATGTTACTAGTGATGCACTAGTGGTTTCATCATGTAGTGATCATGATGCTTGGATCTTAGATTCAGGCTGTACCTTTCATATGACTCCTAGAAGGGAGTGGTTTATCACTTTTGAGTCTATTAAAGGTGGTAAAGTATTAATGGGTAATGATCATGCTTGTGATGTTATGGGAATTGGATCAATAAGACTTAAATTGAATGATGGGACAGTTAGAGACTCAAAGGAGGTGAGACATGTACCTGGACTTAGGAGAAACCTGTTGTCCTTGAGTCAGCTTGATTCTAGGGGTTTTTCATACACCTATAGGGAGGGTTCTCTTAGGGTTATGAGGGGTAGTAGTGTAATTCTAACTGCTGATTTGAAGAATGGTTTATACTTCTTAAATGGAAGTGTGGTTTTAGGGGCTGCATCAGTCTCTAGTGGGATTCTTAGTGAGATGGAGTTATGGCATAGGAGATTGGGTCATATAAGTAGTAAGGGGCTTGGACACTTGTATAAAAGTGGCCAAATAAGTCTTAAGAAATTTAGCCCTTTGACTTTTTGTGATGTGTGTGCCATGGGTAAGCTCCATAAGACTAAATTCCCTCATTCTTCATATAAAACCTCTTATGTGCTTGAATATATACATTCTGATTTGTGGGGAAGTCCACATGTACCTTTATCTCTTTCTGGTGCCCAATATTTCTTGTCTATTATTGATGATTACTCTAGAAAGACATGGCTGTATTTTCTTAGGGATAAATCAGCTGTCTTTGATAAGTTCCTAGAGTGGAAAGTATTGGTTGAAAATATAACTGAAAAGAAAATCAAGAAACTTAGAACTGATAATGGTCTTGAATTTGTGAATGAAAAGTTTCTGATTTTTTGTAAGGAACATGGTATTACTAAACATAGAACATGCACCTATACTCCTCAGCAGAATGGAGTGGCTGAGAGGATGGATAGGACAATCATGGATAGGGTTAGATGCATGTTGATTGAATCTGGCCTAAGTAAGAAATTCTGGGCTGAAGCTGCTAGTACAGCTTGTTATGTCATTAATAAATCTCCTTGTTCCTCTGTTGATTTTGAAACACCTGATTTTAGGTGGAGTAAAATGCATACTGATTACAATTTGTTGAAACCTTTTGGTTGTGTTTGTTTTGTTCATCAAAACAAGGGTAAACTTGAGCCTAGAGGTAGGAAGTGTATCTTCCTAGGGTATCCTTTAGGAGTTAAAGGATATAGGCTTTGGTGTTTACAAGATAAGAAAATTGTAATTAGTAGGGATGTTAAATTCAATGAACTTGAATTTCTGAAAATTGATTCATCAAGGGTTAGACCTAACTCCAATGATCTAGACAAGGCTATATTTGAGGTGGAGTTAGGGGATAAGTCTAAAATTGTGGTTGATGAATCTGATCCTAAGATTGAGGATGATGATTTAGAAGTTGGAAGTGATTCTTTTGATGTTAAAGAAGAGCTTAAAGATGAGGATCCTTTAGATGGTTATTTGTTGGCAAGAGATAGGTCTAGAAGAGAGATAAAGAGACCTTCTAGATATGCTAATATGTGTGAATCTAATGGGAGTCCAAATCTGATTTCTTATGCTTTAAATGTAGCTGACCAACTTGAGGGATGTGAGCCTAGAACCTATAAAGAGTCTCTTGAATGTGGGGACAGCAAGCTTTGGCTTGTTGCCACGAAAGATGAGATGGAATCTTTAATGAAAAATCAGACTTGGACTCTTGTGGATAGACCCAAAGGAAAGAAACTAATTGGTTGTAAGTGGGTTTATAAATTTAAGGTTGGTATTCCTGGTGTTGAACAACCAAGGTATAAGGCAAGATTAGTAGCTAAGGGGTATTCCCAAGTTGAGGGAATTGATTATAATGAAGTGTTTTCACCTGTTGTGAAACATACTTCTATTAGAGTGCTTCTTGCCCTTGCTGATCTCTTTGATCTTGAACTTGAACAATTAGATGTGAAAACTGCATTCTTGAATGGTAAGTTAGATGAGCATATTTATATGGTTCAGCCTGAGGGCTTTGTTGTGAAGGGGAGTGAGACAAAGGTCTGTTTATTGTTAAGGTTATTGTATGGCTTGAAACAATCTCCTAGGCAATGGTATAAAAGGTTTGATGAATTCATGCTTAAGAATGGTTACAAGAGAAGCTCCTATGATAGTTGTATTTATTATTGTGAGTTTAGCACTAATTCTTTCATTTATCTTTTACTTTATGTTGATGATATGCTTATTGCATCAAAGGATAAATCTCAAATTTGTAAGCTTAAATCTATGTTGAAATCTGAGTTTGAAATGAAAGATTTAGGGGCTGCTAAAAGGATTCTTGGCATTGATATTCATAGAGATAGGCCTAGTGGTATTTTGACCTTGTCTCAGGTTGGATATATTCATAAACTTGTTAACAAGTTTGGACATGATAATATTAGGACTATTAATACTCCTCTTGGTGCTCATTTTAAGCTTAGAATGGATTCTAATGCTGTTGTAACTGATAGACCATATCAAGAATGTGTTGGTAGCCTCATGTATTCTATGGTTTGTTGTAGACCTAATATAGCATATTCTGTTGGTCTTGTTTGTAGATACATGAGTAGGCCATGTGATTCACATTGGGATGCAGTTATGTGGTTATTGAGATATTTGAAAATTTCTGCATCTTATAAAATTGTTCATGATGATTCTTGTGTTGATAAGCTAGATATTGTTGGATATTGTGACTCTGATTTTGCCTCTGATTTGGATAAGAGAAGGTCCATTACTGGATACTTATTTACTCTTGGTGGGAATCTAGTGAGTTGGAAGTCCACACTCCAACATGTGGTGGCACTTTCAACCACTGAGGCTAAGTACATTGCCTTGTCTGAGGCTGTGAAGGAATGCATGTGGCTTAAGGGGCTTCTAGGGGAGCTTGGTTTTCATGACTTTCATTCTCTTGTTTATTGTGATTCCCAGAGTGCTTTGTGTCTTGCTAAGAACAGTGTGTTTCATGAGAGAACAAAGCATGTTGATGTAAAATTGCATTTCATTAGAGATATAATTGCTAAGGGTTTAATTGATATATGTAAGATAGATACTTCTATTAACCCTGCTGATATAATGACTAAGGTTGTACCTTTTAATAAGTTTAAGTCTGCCTTAAACTCATTGAAATTATTATCTCTATAGTTTGTTTTTTACATTGCTTTTTATATTTGTTTGATGGTTAATGTTTACTCTCAGGTACATGCAATTATCAAAATAAGTAGAGTCAAGGTGGAGAATGTTGTTTGTAAAGGGTATTTCTGTCTTTTGGTTTAGAATAGGACATGGAGGTCTTATGTAAAAGGTTATAAGGGCAGCATTGTATTTTCACCTTTTCTTAAATTGTATATCAGTTTGGGGGTTGAGGTGAGAGAGGTCATTCGTTACGGTTCATTCTTTCTGTTTTCTCTCATTCTCTCTGTTCTCTCTGCTCTCGGTTTTGCTCTGGTATGTGAGGTTCTGATCTAGGGCTTGAAGGGATTCGGTGCTTAATCCTACTGCTGCTTCAAGATCTGTTAAAGCTTGAACTACTTGAAGCTTTCTTGCTTCCTGAAGGTGTGAGTTCTCCTTGCTGTTGGCGTGCTCGTTAAGCCTTGAAGAAAAGAGTGGTTGCTGTTGTGTAATCAGGTGCACATGTTCTGAGTTGCCTTCTTCTTCTTGATTAGTTCATGCTTGAGGTTCTTGTTGGGTAGATTGATTAGGCTGTAAACTCCTTCTCTACCTATTGGATGATTGCATGATTTGATGAGTTGTTAACTCATCCTTGGACGTAGGTCAGTTGACCGAACCAAGTAAAAATACTGGTGTCTTGTCTCTTTCTTTCTTTCATTGTATCTTGTATTTGTTCCGCTGCATTTAAGGTTGATAATCCTTAACACATATCATCCTAAAAAACTTCATAGAAAAATATATTTTTTATTAGAAGAACCAAAAGTTTGATTATTATTTTACTATTTTCTTTTTTCAATAACAGTCGATCAGTTTTTGTTACTGCTTTAAAAGCAATCTTCCAGACGGTTCTGAATTGTAACACTTAAAAGGTCATTTTTATTTTTGCCCCAAAAAAAAGGTTCATTTTTATTTGGCGAAGAAGACTCATGGGCTGTGATTCAGCCAGTCCAAATATTAGCTGATTTCTCACCATGGCTCTCTCCTCCACTCGGTTTTTGTTCGCATTTCATGCTCAAGCTCCAAGATAGACCCTTGACCTAGAGGGAGGGTATTAGGGAGTAGTTTGGTATATTGTCAATTGTTGTTAACCTCTATGGTTTTTCCCTTCCCTGTATATCTTGTTAACAGTATTATAAATATACAACTCTAACCTCCATATAGGTTACGAGTTCTATTCAAATTGAATATTGTCAGTCTCCCAACCCTGCAAAATCATACTACTATTATAAAAGTATTGTTGGAATTTATTAATATAATTAATAAATTAGTTGCCCAAAGGCAAATCTGGAAACTCACAATTAGGGCGGTTATAGAATATAGGTTATATATTTGTAACCATCGCATTAGTGAGAAAGTGTGATTTTATTCGTACGAGATTTCTTCCAGAAAAGAGGCGGCTCCATCTTTCTCTCTCTCTCTCTCCTAGAATCGCTGGCTTGGAGGTTTCCTTCCTTGCTTTAGATCTTCTTCCGTTTTTTATTCCACAGGCATTTGGGTTGTGGAAATACTTTCATTTCCTTGTGATTGTGGAATCATCCCGGTAGAGATTTGGTGGTGGAACGAGAACATGGATCCAAACTTACTTCCGTTGCGAATACTTCATAAAAGGGAAAGCGAATTCAGGTAAGAATCTTTCCCTTGTCAATTAAATTGAATTGATATATTTGGAGTATTACCAATATTGGCATCAGAAGCATTGGTTCCCACGGTTCTTTGTTCCTCCCCATTGTTTAATTTCAATGAATGGATCCAATGAGAGGATCAAGGGTTTATGGAAACTTGCAGAGAATCCAGGGTTTATACGAAACCCATGGAAGAATTGATAGGGTTTTTGAAACCCTTATTTTTTTTTGTTCAGATCCGAGTGGGAGGATCCTTGCGAATTTCCCTAATGAAAATTTGGATGAATTGATAATCCATGATGATAATTTTTGTTTAAAATTTATTGTTGGATTTTTTGTGTGTTTTTGGATGATTTTTTGGGTGAAAAAACGTGTTTTACCATTTTTTGAAAA
The DNA here is from genome assembly GCF_041222555.1 of Hakea prostrata. Taxonomy (NCBI): domain Eukaryota; kingdom Viridiplantae; phylum Streptophyta; class Magnoliopsida; order Proteales; family Proteaceae; genus Hakea; species Hakea prostrata. Next base: position 52,679,594 of record NC_142602.1, on the reverse strand, counting down.
AAAAATATCATTCATGAAAAAAATCCGAAAAACGCTTTTTTTTATTCACTGTGGACCAGACGAACAGACGGTCGTTTGTCTATTGTCAGACAGTACATAGTGACCCAGACGGAGAGCCGCCGTCTCAGAATCCGTCTGATTTTTTGTCCAGTTTTGAATGTGTTTCTATTTACTGGACATCAATGGCTCACAATCTATGTGATGTTTGAGCATTGAGGGCCTAATGGGAGCTAATGAGGTAGAAGTGTTCTGTGTGAACCACCTCATAGCATTAACATGATTGCATGTTTTATTTTAATAAAACTGTTTTTTATTTATGGGTCTATCAATCATGTTTCTAGCACAGAATGAAACTAGTGTATAAGTCTATGTGGGTTTGCATGAAAATTTGATTGAATGTTTGTTAGCATTTCTTTTGGTTTAAATGCTTATCTCGTAGGTTGACTATGCTAGTATGATTTGCTATTGCATGAGTTGTGTTTTATGCTAGATTAATTGAACTCATTCTTGTATGTAATATCTCTAGAATAAATGGCTGCTACCAAGAGCATTGTTGCTAACTTCGCGAAAAGGAGATAAACTGAATGAGAGGTATTATGACCTTTGGCACCGAAAGGTGTAGTATCTCCTCGAAGAATAGAACATGCTGGAAACCGTAAACTAGACCATGTCCCCACCTGAGGAAGGTACCACTGCACAGTATAGCATGAACCTTGAGCTTTACAATGCCTGGAAGAAGAAAGACTAGGTAACTAGGATTAGTATCCTAAGCTCCATGAGGGATGACCTGATGCTTCGGTTAGAGAAGCATAGGATTGCAAAGTCTTTGTGGGAGGCTGTGAAGTTCCAGTATGGAGGGACTTCCACCACAAGAGGACGCCAGCTCAGACTCACATTTGATGGTTATAAGATGCGCCAGGGTCACACCATGAGGCAACATATAACCATCATGTCCAACATGATTAGTGAGTTGAGTGCATGCGCCAAAAGATTGATGAGGAGCAAGTCTCTGTAGTCATCAGGTCATTGCCAAAGACTTGGGAGCATATGAAGATCTTCTTGACTCATGCTGATGAGGTCAAGACTTTTGATCAAGCTGCCAAGCACCTTGAGCTATAGGAGGATCGGATGTTGGCCGATGTCCCTCACACTGAAGTAGTTGCTGCTGAAGCAAGCACTAGTAAGGGTGCAGGCTTCAAGCGCAAGAAGGAGAGAGCTCAACCTCAGTGGTCTAGGCAAAGTAACAGAGGTGGGAACAGAAACAAGAGTGGTTTATGAGACATGGTTTTAGAGTTGTATTTGAAAACAATTCTTTGGTTTTGTATCTAGGTGATATAGTTTATGGTTATGGTTTTCTTAATAATGGTTTTATTGTATTGGATACAATTGATAATTTATCTAATCCTAGTAATGCTTTTGTTTGCCAAAATGCTGTGTGTATTGATTCTAATTTGTGGCATGCTAGACTAGGACATATTGGCTTATATAGGATGAACAGATTGGCAAGAGCAGGTCTCTTAGGCCAAGGTTCACTATCTGATTTGCCAACCTGTGAGTCATGTCTGGCAGGAAAAGCAACTAGAAAACCATTTAAAAAGGCTTTGAGAGCCTCTCTTCCTTTTAGAACTTATCCATTCAAATGTATGTGGACCCATGAATGTGCATACTAGAAAAGAACAGGCTTATTTCATCACATTCATAGATGACTATACATGGTATGGTCACATTTATCTAATTTCTCATAAGTCATAAGCTCTAAAATGTTTTAAGAAATTCATGAGCTTAGTTGAGAATCAGTTAGATAAAAGGATTAAAACTCTTAGAACGAATAAAGGTAGAGAGTATCTCTCCGATATGTTCAAAAGTTTGTGTGATGAAAAGGGGATATCTAGACAACTTACTATTCCAGGGACTCCATAGAAAAATGGGGTTGCTGAGAGGAGGAATAGAACCTTGCTAGACATGGTGAGAACCATGATAGCGCAAGCAAATCTACCCATCTCTTATTGGGGAGATGCTTTGCTGACTGCGGCCTATATCCTCAACAGAGTTCCAACCAAATCGGTTCCTTCCACACCATATGAGTTGTGGACCGGAAGGAAGTCAGATTTGAGTTACTTGTGCACGTGAGGATGTGCAGCATATGTTTGCTCTACTTCTCACCAATATGGAAAGCTTGGACCCAGAGGAAGAAAGTGTATCTTTGTGAGATATTCTGAACCCTCAAAAGGCCATGTCTTCATTGGACTAGATGAGAGTGAGAGGAGAACGGAACTTGAGTCTAGGGATGCAACATTCTTGGAGAATGATTTTCCATATCTTTTAGGAGTTAACAAAGAATCATTGGAATTCTTTGAAATATAAGATAGTGGTCTTGTCACTCAAGGGATTTTGATTCTGGATAATGAACATGGGGTTCATCCAGAAGATCCTATTGGGAGTGGGAGTGCAGATGTGAAAGCTACCTCAGAGGGTGAGCAATCTGACATGCACTTGCGCCGTAGTGGGCGCGGGCTAGTTCCTCGTCGACGTTTCGACATAGAGGATGAAACCTACATGGTAACTCTGAAGAGATCGACTGTGAGATGACTTCAGTCGATGAGCATGAACCGAAGAGTGTGCAGGAAGCTCTTGAGGGGTCAAGCTCAAAGGAATGATTGAAAGCAATAGAGCAAGAGTTGGAGTCGATGAAAGTTACTCATGTCTGGGACTTGGTTGACTTGCCACCGGGCCGAAAGGCAATTGGGAACAAGTGGGTTCTCAAGATCAAGAGAAAGGCGAATGGATTTATTGAGAGATTCAAAGCTCGTTTAGTGGCTAAGGGCTACACCCAACAAGAGGGTGTTGATTATGAGGAAACTTTTTCCCCTGTGGTTAGGTTTGCCTCAATTCGCCTTATATTAGCCATTGTTGCTCAGTTGGACTTGGAGCTTTATCAGATGGATGTAAAAACTGTTTTTTTCAATGGAGAACTTGAGGAAGAGATCTATATAGATCAACCTCAAGGCTTTGAAGCAAATGAACTTGAGCGCAAAGTGTGCAAGCTTAAGAAGTCTATATATGGCTTAAAACAAGCATCTAGACAATGAAATGTGCGCTTCCACCAAGCTATGATGGAAAATGGGTTTTCCATGCTTGAGGAAGACCACTATGTTTACACCAAGAGATCTTATGGTAATTATGTCATTCTGACACTGTACGTAGATGACATACTTATGGCTAGTAGTAGCAATGAGCTATTGGAAACCATTAAGAAATGGTTGTCCTCCGTATTTGATATGAAAGACATGGGTGAAACAAGCTATGTGCTTGGTGTCAAGATTGTCAGAAATAGGCAAAATAAATTACTGGGTTTATCTCAGGAGACCTATATTGACAATGTCTTGACGAGACACCAGATGCACAACTGCAAACTAATTGATACTCCAATGGAGAAGGGTTTGCATTTGAGCCTTGATATGGGTCCTAAGACTCTAGAGGAGAAAACCAAGATGGAAAGAGTTCCATATTCCAGTGCAGTGGGTAGCCTTATGTACGCTATGATGTGTACTAGGCCAGATATTTGTTATGCAGTGGGTTTGGTTCGTCGATACCAATCAAACCCAGGCATAGAGCACGGGAAAGCAGTTAAGAAGATATTGAGATATCTCAGAGGAACGAGTGACTACATGTTGTGTTACCAAGGATCGGATTTGCGGTTGATTGGCTATAGCAATGCTGACTGGGCTGGAGACATTGATGAGCGCAAATCAACCTCTGGATATGCTTTCTTGCTTAATGGCGGGGCCATTTCGTGGTGTAGCAAGAAGCATACTTGTATATCCCTCTTGACCATGGAAGCAGAGTATGTGGCATGCTCAGCTGCGGTTCAAGAGACTGTTTGGTTGAGGAGATTCCTTCGACATACTGGGATTGTGATGACATCCAAATAGGCTGCCCTTGTCTATTGTGATAGTACGGCAGCTCTTAGCTATGTCAAAGACCCCAAGTATCATGGGAAGACCAAACATATACAGTTGAGATATCACTTTGTTAGAGACATTACATCAAGGAAGAAAGTTGTACTTAAGCACATATCTACTAGCTGACACTCTTACCAAACCTATAGCCAAGGATGTTTTTATTTCTCATGTAAAATCCTTGGGCTTTCGTAGATTGTGACTTACTTTTGTACTGAGACTTTCTTATTATTGTGTAATATGAGTTCATTCCAACATTTATTTTATTCACTTTCTGTGTGATTGTGTTTCTTTTAGCATAAAACAAGATATGTCAATAGGCAAGAGAATGGCTCACTCACAAGAGCATTCGCCTCTGGTGCCTTGGAGGCGAGCAGAGATGAGACAGATAGTGAATGACTTTGTGTAGGTCAATTCATAATCATGATGTCACCTTGATTTGGAATCAAGATGAGTTTCTCTATTGTGAAGAGAATCGACATGAATGTTCCCACTATTCATGTTGCTTATAGGAGCTAGATGCGAGTACTTTATGTGGCGCTAGGGTGGCGACAATAAAGCAACTCGGGTTAGACTAAGACCTGTATGGTGTTGAGATGGACATACGTTCTATTGTATATATAATGCTCCACCATAGCACGTATATCATACTATGTGTGCTTAGCGATCATTGGAAATGAGAGGATGGATCTCTGCTCCTCTCATTGTGTGAGTCCTTGACCTTATGGTCCATTAGTGTTCTTAGTGACTTTCGACGACATAATGAAACGAAGGATTGATGTGGCTACTTTGGGGTGTTACCTATGGTCATGATAGATTCGACCTAAAGGGGCACTACCGCGAAAGGAGTCAATCCTAAGTGTAGTGATGGTCTGGGGGGAAAGGAAAGGTTTGATTCAACTGCACCCTAAAATTGTTTGCTGGCGCCAATTGTATATGTTATAGTAGTGAACATTTTAAGGACAAGAAGGTGATCTCTCAGAGGGATCGAGATACCTTTAGTCTGGTCAGTTTGAATAAACCTAGGACACTGTGTTATACTAATGCTTATTTGATTTGTTTCAATGAGTGATGTGCCATTCTGGCCTTCTGGGAAGGATCTAGTTTGGGGCTCACGCGTGCAGGTATATCACCGGTCGCACAACCCATTTTGCCAGTATGACCTGTGGATGTTAGTGTCTGGGACACAGGTGGTCTATGTATTTGGGATACATAGCAGAGAGATTAAATGTGTATATTTGGGATATACATGTGTGTTTGGGACACATTGAGAGATTAACACTTGCCCTTGTGCAAGTGGGAGTTGTTGGAATTTATTAATATAATTAATAAATTAGTTGCCCAAGGGCAAATCCTGAAACTCACAATTAGGGCAGTTACAGAATATAGTTTATATATTTGTAACCACCGCATTAGTGAGAAAGTATGATTTCATTCGTACAAGATTTCTTCCAGAAAAGAGGCGGCTCCATCATTCTCTTTCTCTCTCCTAGAATCGCTGGCTTGGAGGTTTTCTTCCTTGCTTTAGATCTTCTTCCGTCTTTTATTCCACAAGCATTTGGGTTGTGGAAATAATTCCATTTCCTTGTGATTGTGGAATCATCCCGGTAGAGATTTTGTGGTTGAACGAGAACGTGGATCCAAACTTACTTCCGCTGCGAATACTTCATAAAAGGGAAAGCGAATTCAGGTAATGATCTTTTCCTTGTCAATTAAATTGAATTGATATATTTGGAGTATTACCAACAAGTATGAACTCGAGGGAAATGGCTACATTTAGTTTTCCTCCAATACCCCTTTGTACTCGCTCAATTAGATCTTTACATTAATATAAATGATGTCTATAATGGTCGAGTAAAATAACAACCATTTAAAATAAATTATTTATTCAATAAATGTTAATCGATGAAAACAAATTTCATTAAAAACGATGGGATTTGTTGATCTCTCCCAAAAAATTTATATGGGATTCTTTAATTGAACATTTATAGTTTAGTTTTCCTCCAATGCCCCTTTGTACTCACTCAATTGGATCATTACATTAATAATAAATGACGTCTATACTAGTCAATTATGATTACAACCATTTAAAATAAATGATTTATTCAAGAAATGTTAATTGACGAAAACAAACTTCATTTAAAATGATGAGAATTTTTTATCCCTCCCAAAAAATTACATGAGATTCTCTAATTGGACATTTATAATTATGATATGATAATATAGTATATGGATACCAACAAGGTATAATATTATTATTATTATTAAATAAATTCCAATTGTTTGTATCCCAAAAGAATTGCTAACTATTACATCTTTTGGAAAAAAACAAAAGAAAAACTTCCCATTTTCTCTCTCCAAAATTAATCATTTTCAATTCACCCTTGAAAAAAGAGGGGAAAAATATTTATTATTCTTAAATGAAATCCAACTGTTGGTATCCCAAACGAATTTCTAACCACTACATCTTTGGAAAAAACAAAAGAAAATTTTTTTCCCTTTTTCTCTCCAAAATTAATCATTTTCAACTCACACTAAAAGGAAATAATAATAATAATAAATAAAAATAAATAACAAATCCCTCTTTGCTCTTTAGGAGTTTCATTATCTTAATACAAGAGATGAATATATTTGATAATCTAGATGAGTTATGCCAAAGATTATTTCAATAGTGACAATAATGGTGCAAGTTATAACTTATAGATCATAATGTTATATCACATAAAAAAATAATAATAATAAAAAAGAAAAAACGCCTTATACTATATAATTACCCCTAAAAACATTGAAAAAACTAACAAAAGAATATTTGCTCAATTGAAGGAAATTAAAAAGGGAATTTTTTTTTTTCTTCTTGTGGTTATATAATTATGCAATTGATTGATAAAAATAAAATTTATAATTTACAATGAAAGATCTAGCCTCCCTGTATTATAAAGTAAAGAAAAATTTGTAGTTTACAACAAAAGAAAAGTAGCTTCATGTACATATAAATCCGACCATTAAATTTGAACCGTTTATGATGGAACATCTAAATTCAATCCTACCAAATTTAATAGTAGGATTTCTAGGACCGCTCAATACCAAATTCCTTAAATATAATTATTTTTACCAATTACAAATACATATTTCTAGCGCACCGTAAAAGGTTAAAAAATTTATATGTAGGAAAAGAAGGGTTACCGATATTATGCCTTTAGTTTTTTTTTTTTTTTTTTTTTTGGCCCTATAACACAATCTCTCTGATAATCTCTGAAGATATTGATCTCGATCTCCCAGATCCCCAAAGCTAAGATATTGTTGCTTCACTAGGAGACACTCATGTTATCATTTATCCAAACTTAAGGTGACATGTTTGACCATAGTAGTAAAGTTTCATTTTCAGTCCGTTTGCAACCATCACTATGATTAAGCATCACGAACATATAAGTTTTAGATTAAATTCAACTCAAAGGGGAAAAAAATAAAAAATTTATAAATTACACAAAAAAGTAATATATTTATTAACACATCACACATGCATTTGCACGTGCGTTATTACTAGTAATCAAAAAAAGACCTCGGCTCTCAATTCTACTCTTGAATCGTTATGCCTTTACCCTTCTCCTTTGGTTATCTGTCTGTACATGGTAACGGGGTATAAGCTACACTAGCCCAGTGGCTATTATAAAACAATCATGCCACATGAAAATAAAACATTGCATGCATATTTTTCAATATAAAATATTCAATCTTCATAATATATATATATATATATATATATATATATATATATATATATATATATTTTTTTTTCAAAGATAAAATATTCATTCTCTTTCTAATATTCAAAATTCTCTTTTCTTTGTCTTTCATTACATTCACAAGCCTATACAGATCCATGGATGATGTACATTTCTCTAGACCATCAAAGTAGTTACTCTATACCACCGAAGTGGTTTCATTTTCTGGGCAGAAGGTTATGCACACTTCATAGTCTACTATCATTGGCTTAGACCCAATCTTTGCACTTTAACTGGCCACAACGCCTAACAGGAGTTACAAGGTAGTGGTCGTCAACACAATATCTTTTATTTCATTTTAATATTGTAATTATTAAATTACCATTTAATCATTTGAAATATAAAAATAATGAATAATCCATACAGAAATTCAATGATTTTTTTAGTCATAACAAAAGAGTTGAAAATACATGCATGTATCCACATCAACCGTGCATGGAAAAATCATATGCTCAATTAGTTGATTGTTCAAAAACCATCAAGTGATTCATGCTAGTTAAAAATAAGTAATATTATACATAGCATGGATTGGGTTATAATACTCACAAATACGAAGATACATTAGAATTATACATAACATTGATTGAGACATAATATTCACAAATACACCACTTTGATCTTGTTTTTTTTTAAACCAGACGCTCTCCTTTTCCATTTTACTGTCTTATCTCTACATCACGAATCATTCCAAATCTTAATATATTTACAAAAGACATTTACAATCTATAGGGCCAATCTGCAGAGTCCGAATATGCGACCCGTCGGGGGTTTGTGCTCCCCCGACGGCTTACCACCACAAAAAACAGCGGGGGCCCAGGGTGGTGATGGGAGGGTTTTTTTTTTTATTTTAATATTTTCAGTGGTGGGCCCCACCTTTTTTGTGGTGGAAAACCCGATGGGGAGCACAGAGTGCTCCCCGTCGGGGGTGATGATCCGGATTCCAATCTGCATGGTATGGCACGAAAACCAATTTAACTTGCTAATTTCGTACGTATTAGCAAATTCATCTGCCTACTTGACCACTTTTTGGTTGAATGGTTTATAATAAATGTAAGAAACGTAGATCTTCAAGTCCTCTTTCCAACACATCCTTAATCACTTGATTTCAACACTTGTTTACCCCAAAAAAAAAAAAAAAGATTTCAACACTTAAAAAGAAGAAGTTAGAGTCAATTGTATATGTTGTGGTATTTTTTTTTTTTTGTGTTTGAGGTTCATCCAGGCTAGTTTTTTTTTTTTTTTTTTTTTTTTTTGCGCACCTCGATTACATCCTCAGAGGGAGTTTTGTCGTCCGCAAGAGTTGAATCCATGACCTCTCCACTGAGAAATATGAATCTTACCACTCTACCAACCTTATATTGACTATGTTGTGGTATTTCTGTCGATAGGCAGAATGACTGATTCAGATGACAACTTGGTTCTGTTTTATGGATCTTTAACCTAGCACATTGGTCAGGCCACTAGGGAATTAAGAAACCATAAATTTAGAGATCCAAAGTTTGGAGAAATGGTACCTATTGGGCACCTGTTTTGGTACAAAAAGGTCTCCAAATCTGAGTATAGTGAAGATTCAATATCTCCATACCCCCATCTGTAGTTCTACTTCACACTCACTTTCATTGCTTCTCCACTCTCAAAATTTTCTTTGAATTTGATGCATTTTCATGTATTTTCTCTCTCTAATCCTCTCTGCCTTCTTTCTCAAATGAGCTCCTTTGTTCTTTCTCTCTTTACATCTCCTTCTGTCTCTTCTCTCTCTAGTTCTCTTTCTCTCCTCTCTCTCTCTTTTCTCCTCTTTGTTTCTCTTCACTCCACGCGAAAACCCCCACTCTACGATCTTTAGAGGAGTATTGTTAAATATATATATATATATATATATATATATATATATATATATATATATATATATATTTAACAATACTCCTCTAAGGGACTTGTCTCTCATTCAGGTTTCTTTTTCATTTTCATTTTCTCTTTCTTCTCTCTTTATTCTACGCAATAGAACAACACCAACTTAACTTTTAAATTCTCTTATTCTCTCTCTCTTCTATCACTTTCCATGCAAAACAAACTCCACCATATTCTCTCCCTGTTTTCTACTTTATTCTCTTTTCCCCTCATTTGCTTCCTCTTGGTGACACATAAGTTGGTTGTTGACACCATCCTTATTAGGTGGCAACACACCTCTCTCTCCCTTCATGCAAAACTACACCTCTTCTCCTAATTCATGCCACGATTTGTTTTATTTTATTTATTTTATTTTATTAAAGGAATTTATTAGGTGGCTTCATCCTCTCCGCTACATTTCATCATCTAAACCATTGATTATTACATATTAACATATTTATAGTATTTTTTATATAGGAAAGTTAATAATAGGCTTTAGTTAGAGAATTACGTGCCTACCTTGGGGTCCAACCATTGGGTCTACTTGGAGGCTAACTTCTTAGTACTTTTGGGTGTAGAAAATTATCTTTCTTAGTCATGAGTTTAGTCTAACTCCGCCGTATGGGAGATCGGTGAACTAAAATATGTTTCAACTCAATTATGGATCAAGGGTCCAGACATCACTATAATCTAATGTACTAAGGCATATGAATACAATATTAAAATAGTAATATAATGAGATGAGAGCATCACGTCCACGCTTCCTTATAATACATTTCGTCTTCGAAATTTGCATACTTGATCAAGCAAAAAGTTGGGGATATTTGGTCCTCATGTCAGATTCAAGTTCCCACAAACCTTTTTGACCCGAGTGATTGATCCACAACTTCTTCAATAGTGGTACCATCATGTTTCTTAATTTCTTCTTTGATCATTGCAATCAGGGTTCAAAATGTCGCCGATACAAGGGGTGTCAGTGGATGGCGAAGCCATCGACACCCTGAGATGTCGCGACGTTTCGCCGACATCTACACTGGGTTTGATGGTTTTATTACCCAAAAAAATATACTAACAAACAATGGGTGACATTCATATGTTACAAGCCTGCACTTGCATGTGAAGGTATAATAGCGGGACCCACACTGCCCATTTCTTTTCCAACTTTTAACTTTTAGCAGTGATGACTAATGACTTAATGAATCAATGACCCATCCCTATAGCCCTGCCCTTTCACAGCCCGTGTAACAGATAGCAAGAGAGAAGTCGGAGAGTGACTGGGAGAATTTAACAGAGAGAACTGAGAAGATGGAGAGTGAAGATGGAGAGAGCGAGAGTGATTAGGAGAGACGGAGAAAGCAATGCTGCGTCCTACGAGAGAGACAGAGATTAGAGAAGACAGAGAGCGAGGATGTGTCCTGCAAAAGACAGAGAACGAGGCTGGTTCGGAGTTTCCTTCTTCTTTTTCGGCATCCAACAGCACTAGCAGTTGCCACCGGCTGAGAAATCTTTGATTTTTGCTCTTGTTAGTTTGGTGAAAAATGGTAGATTTTTCGGCGAATTTAGGTTGTTGCTGTTCCAATGCCTGGTTTCGTGTTGCCCTTGAGTGATATGCCAATTTTTTGCCGTGTACCTTAGTTGCAATATCTTCATATAGGAGATCTTCTTTCAGCTTTAACAATTCATATTGTAGCACATGTGCGGGGTCCACTACATACTTCTTCAACAACGATACATGAAACACATCATGTATGTTAGACAAATTTGGCGCTAGAGTGAGCCTATATGCCACGACTCCAGCTCTTTCTAGAATCTCAAATACTCCCACTTACCTTGGACTTAGCTTTCCCTTTCTGCCAAATCTCAACACACATTTAATTGGTGCCACTTTCATCGCCACTTCAAAATTCCAAGGGCTTTCTTCTAACTTTAGCATAACTTTCTGTTAGCTTTGAGTAGTCTTCATTCTCTTTTGCATCAATTCTATTTTCACACAAGTCTCTTGTACAAGGTCTGGCCGAACACTTGCTTCTCTCCTACTTCACACCAATATATCCGAGATCTGCACTTCCTCCCATATAGTGCTTTATAGGGTGTCATTCCAATAGTAGATTGGTAGCAGTTGTTATATTCAAACTCTACCATATATAAGGGGTTGCTACAACTTCCCTTAAGGTCAATCTCACAAGCTCTTAGCATGTCCTCCAATATTTGAATTGTCATTTCAGATTGTGCATCACTCTTTGGATGGAAAATAGGCCAAAATTTAGTTGAGTTCCCAATTCCTTCTGCAAAATCTACGAGAATCTAGGAGTAAATCTAGGATCACGGCCCAATACAATGAAAGAGATACTCCGTGCAATCTCACAATCTCCTAGTTTGGCCAACTTATCTGGGGAGTAATCAATCTGAATAGGAAGATAATGGGAAGACTTGGTTAGTCTATCCACAATTACCCAAATAGCATCATAGCTGTCACATCCACCCAGCCGGTACCCTATCTGGCATACCCGGGATGTGATCCACAGCCCCGAAGATCTATAGTTCAGGGACCACATAATCCACATCGACGATAATACAATCATGAACAGATAATAATCATAAACTAACAATGAATGATCATGGAATTCAGAAATAAGGTGTCAGACATAATCAGAGTGCGGAAATAAATATCAAATCAGATAAATTAAGAAGGCAGTGGGCGGAATCCACTCCTTCACCAAACGGAAGTGAGGTCAAAATTTAGTTAAGTACAAGTCTCAAGTTATAAAGGTAAGTTAAAGTTATTACAATTCTTCTAAGTATACTGTCACAAAAGAAGGGGTAACTACTCATAAGTCTCCTCCATAATAAATATATCTTCTTCAAAGTTGAGGACCATGGAGACCCAACATGACTGCTCCCATACAACTCCGGGGCTAACCCTGGTACGCCTGGTAATCTTCTTCGGTATGGTCACCGAAGTCTTCAACGTAGCCAGCCTCCGGATGGTAGTATGAGGTATCTGGGTCCGCCTCAGGGAGGGTGCCATCAGAGTAATCACCTGTAGAATAGCCTAACAAAATATTGCAACGAGAAAAGGAATGAGTTCAAAAGAACTCAGCAAGGAAGTTATCCCACAACACATAAACCACAAGATAATCATAAAATGATGCGAGATGATATGAGGCATATAATGCAATATGACTTTATTCTAAGTATGCTGGTCATCTATGGTAGACATGCTTTAAGTCATAGCACCATACTTCTTTAGGTAGTCTCAGTCACTCATCACTGGGGGGAATTGGGTCCTGCATCCCTCTCGGACAAATCCATGGTTGGGGTTTCGGTCACCGCTCTCTCACATCACCGTTTGGTCTAAGTATTGGCGCATGTCAGGGTATAGCCTAGCCCAATGCAAGTCATCTACTTAATCATATCATGCCAGTTCCAGATACTTCCATTCCTCCCCTCTCGGGATCCTTTCTGGTATCCTTCACACTAGATTCACGGATATTACTCACCGGACTCATCAACCCTATTGGTCATCCACAAATGGTAAACGGGAAGCTCTCACGTCCCTCTCACGGATCATTTCACCGGTCTTGAGTGCCCGTGAGCCCAAGTCTAGCCATTTGTAACCCTACCAATAAATGGCCCCTTTCGGGTAACCGTAATGCAATTTATGTCCTCTCACGGAGTGGATACCGGTCTTGAGCACCCACAAATCCACACTACTACCACGGGTTGTTCAGTCTCAATGCCCTTCCGAATCGGGTTTGATATGATAGGGACATCCTAGCCATACATCTAGACAAATCCTATGCATGTCATTCAATAACCCAGGAAAGCGTCAATGGACACCTTCGGAGAACATCCCATACTATTCCCTCCGATGTCCAAGGACAGAAGCACCGATAGGGTACCCCTCAATCCCAAGTTATACTTAAGCAATCACATGCCCAAGTTCATCATATCAGTTCACAAGATACAACGTCATAATAAACATTCAATTCATGACATTGACATAAGTCATCATATATTGAAATTGATAAACATGATAAAACATTGAAGTAATATAATGTAAACACAAAGCTACTGTTAAAAGACATATGTAGCAAGTCTAACACGATAAGAATATGAAATAGAAACTATATTTACTAGGTTAGGAATACCAAGTCAAGATTTCCATATCCTAGGTAATTACATCGATAACTATCCTTACCTTGAATCGGAGAAGAGAATGGTCCAAGATCACAAGCGATGGCCCAAATAGTCTTAAAGTCCTAAACAAGCATATATGAAAGGTTAGAGAAGAAATCGGAACAATCGGAGATCAAACGAATCGGAATCGGGCAAAAGTTGCTGACAACAACTCTATTGGTCGATACATTTGGTCGATAGTATCGACCAATAGTATCGACCAAATCAATTCCGGGACGGCAAGCTGGCTTTCCGGATTCTTGCCCGGATTTGGTCTTCCGGGTCTCGGATTGACATGAAACTTGGAGGATAGTCTAAGCACAACATGGGGACACTAATTATCAAGAAACTTTCATAATCCAATGGTCCATTTGGAAATCCCCAAATTGACATATTAAGGTTAAGAGTTGTAGATCATGGCATTGGCTATATCTCAATGCAAATTAGGGGGAAAACATGGGGGATTAGGTAGGGAATCGTTTAGAAGTAACATGGAGCACATATGCAAGGTATAGATTAGGTTAATCATGAGCTTCATCTCAGTTTTGGTAAATAAAGCAAGTTGGTAAGCAATAAATCATGGAAATGTGTAGTCAATGATCATGAGGTGAATCAATCATAGTCATATCGGTGAAAACATCATTGTATGGGGTTTAGAAGGCTCATGGCAAGGTGTATGCAAGGTTGCAGCACCTTGGCCATGGTCCCAACAGTAAAATAGAGAAAAGATGAGTGAGAAAGTGATTAGGAGAGAGAGTCATACCTTTAAAGTGGAACAAGAAAGTAGGAATGAGTGGTTGGCAATGATTGATGAAGAAGATGCTTCAGCACTACCAAGGAGGAGTTCTTGGGAGGCTCTCTCAAGTTCCCAGATGTTAAAAACGCGAGAATAGGGCTCCAGTCTCGAGGAATAAATAAATAGAAAAGAATATTCCAAGAATCTTTAAATCTGGGCTCAGCAGACTTGTTGGTCGATACCTTTGGTCGATGGTATCGACCAATAGTATCGACCAAAACAATCTCTGCAGAAATTTTACAGAATAGTTCAGCAACTTTAGGTGCGGACTTGGAGGGCTATACAAGGTCAAATTGCATGGGGTTTTCTCCTACAGTTCACTCAAGAGGTCTAGTTTCAGGGAGTACCTTCGGATTATGCACAGGAGTCCGTTTGCTATTTCAACTGTCTCGCTCTTCATCAGTGCGCAGATTCTAACTTAGCACTGGTAATGTGCTCAAGGAAGGAGCAGCATCATCAATGTCCATAAACTGGAATCCCGACATTACGTCATCAACCAGTAGGGCCCATAAGTCCCTCCTACCACCACTTCGGGTCTTTAGACCTACAAACATAACAATGACCGGGTCGGGTCAAGGTTAGGTAAAAGCTGGATTTTACAATAGCCTTGCAGAGTCCTTGGTAAATAGGTAACAAAAGCCATAGTAATATGCACCCATTTTCTCTTAGGTACATTTAGAGGTTGCAACAAACTTGATGTCGCTGGTTTTCTACCTTTACCAATCAACAAATCATACACTTATGTACATATTCCGTTATCTCTCTCTTCATATTATTCCACCATAAGTGCTCCTTCAAGTCTTGATACATCTTTACCAAGATGCATTGTATAAGGGATATCTTGAGCTTCTATCATCAGTTCTTGCTTTATTTCTTTATTATTTGGTACACGGAGCCAAGTCTTGTACCTCACAATTTCTTTGGCATCAAGGTTAAAATCTGCTCACTTACCATCCTTCATTTGAATTCTAAATTTTCTATTAGGAGGTGAAACTCGATCAAATGCACCTAGAATTTTCAAAGGAAGAAATTTGAAAATTTAACATGCAATTGAAGAATCCAGTTAATATGTCTAAGGGGGGTAAATTTTTTTTGAATCATTTGTGTTATTCTTCATTTCTATCCGTCAAGAAAATCACCAAGGATGCAGAGGAGATGACTTGAAGAGGGCTCTGGTTCGTTCTAGGGAGTTTGGAGGCAGAAAATACGAAGTAGACTCGAGATTGGACTTAAATAGAGCAAGCAAAGACTAATCATCAAAACAGATATCATTGGTCGATTGATTGGTCAAATGGCCCAGTCGACCAATGAGTCGACCAATGAGTCGACCAATCAGGACAACAAGTCCAAAACAGGGAAATGAAGGCTCTAATCAAATCCAAACATGAAGGGGTTTTGCACACACACCAAGTGGCTTACCTAGTATGTAGAAATGCCTTCGAACGATGTCAGAGAGTACTCCAAGTCCATCAACTAAATCCATCTTCATCAGGGTGCAGTTTCCATAAATGGAACACTGTCATCAACACTCATGGATTCTAAGCAAAACACCAAGTCTTCCACTGGGATGGCCCATAGTTGACTTATTGCTTTACTTCGGGTTGTCGGACCTACAAACAACAGGGTTTCTGGGTCAAGGTTAGGGTTGGGTTTCACAAAGGTGGTTGAGATGGATGGGTAACCTCAGCGGGTGATTGATGGTGAATGGGAAACAATTTTTCATCAAAAACAACATGGCATGAAATTAAAAGTTTACTTGTTTGAGGATTGAAGCAACGATAGACACGGTGATGAGGATTGTAACCAAGAAACACATGCATGCTAGATCAAAACTCTAGCTTGTGATTGTTGTAAGGGCGAAGGGAAGTGTAGTATGCACAACCAAAAACTCTTAAGAAGGCATAATTATGATGGACTTTAAAGAGTTTGTAGTGGGGTGAAACATTGCCCAAAACAGGGGTAGGAATCCTACTGATGAGAGAAATATTGCAGTCTCAAAAGCATAGTTCCAAAATTTTCTAAGGCAAAAAGAATAGGCTAACAAGGTAAGGTCGGTTTCAAAAATATGGCAAAGATGGCGCTCGACAGTCCCATTTTGCTCATGTGTGTGAGGATAAGGAAGGCGATGATCAATCCCACAAGAAGTGAGAAAAGTAGAGACAGTGCGATATTCGCCACCCCAATCACTTTGAAATAATTTTCAATTTTCAACAAGTATCTTAAACTTTTGAAGAATCCCAACAACCTCAGGCTTTAGATGCATAAGATACAACCAAGTATGCTTACTAAAAGCATTCATAAAAATAACATAATATTGAAATCCATCAATAGAAGTAATTGGAGAAGGTCCCCACACATCTGAATAGAGAAAACTCAAAGGTACTATAAAAATTGAAGTAGAAGAGGAGAAGGGAAGTTATATGACTCTTTCTCTTTTGACAAGCATCATACAAAAACTGAACTTTCTTAGAAGTAACATGTAATTTAAATTGAGAAACAATACAATGGACTAATTTAAAAGTAGGATGGCCAAGTCTGGAGTGCCATTGGGAGACAGAAACTCGTTCACCAATGAAAACTTGTGGAGAAAAGTCGCCCAAGTGCATCTAGTAAAGCCCATTCCTAATGGTTCCTTGGAGAAGACAAATCTCCGTTGCTCGATCCTTCACATAAAACATATCAGGATAGAACTCAAAAATATCATTATTATTGATGATCACATTTATGTGTGAAATCTTAGGGCATAAAGCATGCATTTTATACACTTAGAGTGGAGTTACCTTGGGTTTTATGTTGTTTTTGCAGATTTTAGGACTTTTCAAGATTTAAGCAAATATTTGGTGTTTTGGGCTTGAATCATGCAATTTTACACGTCAAGAAGTCCATTCAAATTCTCAAATGCGAAAATGGGCCTGATCTGGAGCATGATGGGCTAGAGATGTGTGATTATGGGCCAACTTTGAAATATTGAAGAGATAAAGAAGGCAAATTTAATCTACGACTGAGATTATAAATTATCAATCAAATCTACAGATATATTATTGAGAGAGTTCAAATGGAGAAAAGAGTCATTGCATACTTCAATATCTTATTTCCTATCTGGGATTTAATTAAAGAAAGAAAAAGAGGAAAACGAATTATATTTAGAGAAGGAAGAAGCATTCCGTTTTTGAATGTCTCTGTGCAGTTTTGATCAAGCCCTTCATCAAACGGTCATCCGATGTCCGATTGTGTTGAATTTTGGAGGAGAGCTTCACGACTACTTAAACCTCAAATCCAATGGTGGAATTATGTATCTGATCTCTCTAAGTTGGCGCTATTAGTACGTCAAAACCCTAATTGGCTGAGTCAGATAGGAACCTTGAGTTTTATTCAAATTCAGCCGTGCCTCATATCTCATGTAAACTCTATAAAATGAGAGCATACTCCATCAAAGGAGAAGGTGTTTTAGAGTTTAGTAGAAGCATTCTTTCTTCTCTCTTCAGTTTATTTACGCTTTCTCTAGTTTTCTTTGTTTGCATTTGTGAGATTTAAATTTCTAGATTGAATGTTTAGGTTTAATTCTTTTATGTAATGCAATTCAAGTTCAAGTTTTAAGTTTTTAGATTCGTTTTTCTCTGGGTCTAGCAATTGCAGGTTTAGATCATTCTAGATCTAGATCTGGTTGTTAGAGTTGGTTGAGATTCGAATCGTTTGTTCAATTCGCAAGTAACTTTCTTTATTAATCTTCTCTCCTCCCTCCATTCCCGCTTCTATCTACCCCTCCATATTCTTAATTTAGGATTTACTTTCAGCATTTATTTATTGTTCTCCTTTCCCCTGGATCTTTGATCAGAGATGCCTACAGTCGTGCCTCTCTTTGATTAAGGTTTCCATTTTACTTTCTGCAATTTACTTTCAACATTTATTTATTGTTCTCCCTTCCCTTGGATCTTTGATCAGAGATGCCTACAGTCATGCCTCTCTTTGGTTAAGGCTTCATTTTCCTTTTATTGCTTTGTTATTTACTTTTCTGTTATTTACTTTCTGCACTGTTTTTTTCTCTTTTTAATATCCATTCCCCCGATCGGTGGACTGTAAGCTACGGCAAAGGGTCCACGGTCAAAGTCATTATTATTATACTCCCCTTTCCTCGATCTAGAGTTGACACTTGGATCACTTCCCTTTTCTTTTTCTTTTTATTGTTCGCATTTTTTTTCCTGTCTTTTATTTATGCATTGATTGTGTTTGCTTTATTTTTCGTTTTAATTCGATTGCATTAGATGCATGGATTAGGATCGTTTAGTTTAGTTAATTAGTTTAACAAAAATCGAATCATTCCACTCTCACATTACTATTAAGAAGTTGAATTCTAAGTGGCATATCTCCTTGAGATCGACTCGTTAGCTACACGATACCGTGCGCTTGCAGTTACTTTTAAATTTTACAAACAAATTTTTGGCATCGTTGCCGGGGAGGTATTAATCCACTTTATTTTTCTTATTCTTAGGTAAATTGAAGTGTTTTAAAAAAAAATTAAAAATTTTTTTCTGAAGATATTACTCTTAACTAGAGGAGAAACAAAAACGTATAGTAGTCCCCACTCTACTACAGAATCCCCAGGATTCGATTGTAGGTGGCTCCAAAGACTATACGGATTCTTTTGCTGTCAAACCTATACAACGCTCAGCTATACGAAAACCTTAAGGCTTTGGAATCATTATTTCAATCTTTGTGGTGGGAAATTCACTACTTTCCCTTTTGTTTTTGTTATTTTGTTTTCTTCTTTAAGTACTTGATTTAAATAAAAAATTAAAAATTAAAAAAACAAACAAAGTTGTTCTTTCGTAAGAGCCTTTAATTGCATTAGGTGGTTAGTGCATGTGTGTTTGGACTCGTGATTCTACAAATAGAATTATCCGAGTGTCTACCTTGACCATGGAAGACCTACCTCCACCTAAGAGTCTTAGAGATAGATTTTATCCAACTCGATCTGCACAACCCTCTTGTATATGTTTACCTGATGTAAGGGGTAATAATTTTGAACTTAAATCTCATTATCTGTCCATGTTACCTCAATTTCATGGGTTAGCTGATCAAGATGCATATGTGTTCCTTAGGGAGTTTGAGGAGGTTTGTGTTCTTATGAATGTACAACAACTCACTGATGATGCCGTAAGACTACGGTTTATTACATTTGCATTAAAGGACCAAGCCAAAAAGTGGCTTTATAGCTTACCTAGGGATAGCATTACCACATGGGAACAATTTACTGTCCTATTCTTGAAGAAATTCTTTCCTTTTTCCAAGACGAATAAGATAAGAAATGATATTCTTCAATTTCGTCAGAAACCCAATGAGTCATTTGCTAAGGTAATGGAAAGATTTCAAAGCCTTCTCCAAGAATGTCCTCACCATAGTATAGAATTATGGCATTTATGCCAAATAATTTATGAGGGTATCAATTATCAAACAAAGTAACTTTTGGAATCTATGTGCCCCACAGGATTTACATCGTTCATTGATGATTCCAAAGCTTGGGAATTTCTTTTAGACCTAGCAGATAGAACTAGAGAATGGGAGTCAATCCAAGAATCTGAAAGGACTAGTAGGGGATATTTTGTTGATAGCCAAGTTCATAAGAAAGCACAAATAGATAATCTTTTGAAAAAGTTAGAGACTTTGGTAGTTAAAGCTGCACCACCACCACCAAGTCAAGTACATTTTATTGACAAATCTATTTCTATATGTGCATGGTGTCAGTCTCCTACACATGTAATTGAGGAATATCCTAGCTTACTCACATTTCTATTTTTTTTTTTTTTGGGGGGGGGGGGTTAATATTCACAATAGGATAAGGATTACTGAACAGTGAAAAGAAATAAGATAAGATACTTTCATGTTGGAATTAATTATTTATTCAGGTCAGATATTCGATGAAAAAAGTTTTCAGAACTTGTTTTGAAGTTTTTGCTCCCACTTTTGGCCCTTGTGAACAACTCCTGAAATTTCAAGTAGGAATAGAGAATAGAGAAGGGGTACAAAATCAATACAATAGCTTTCAAAGAATCCCGCCTACTACAGCTGATGCTTCCCCAGTTTGAATGCAGAAGAATTAACAAAAATGCAGAATCCAACCAGAAAGCAACAACCATTTGAGTGAAAAGGAAAACAGAAAAAGATTCAGACCGTGCTAATAATTTCATACATGTTTATGGCAGCTGTGGCTCGTCTCTAATACATGGAGCCAAGCTAAGCTACTCCCTTATGATCTTGACTTCACACCTCGGATGTCTTCAAGTGGGCCTGATAACCATAAATGGGCTGCATAGCATCCTTGTAATGATCAATGAGCTAGGTCTGCCTGTGAGATTAAATATTTTTCTTTTTCTTCTTTTTTTGTTCTTTTACTCCTTGCTTTGATTTTGCATTTCATCCACTGGATATTTGTTATTGGTTCTTGAACATGATAATAGAGAATGAGCCATGATTCTTTGCATAATCCGCATGTAAGTTCTCAAGTTATAGAAGATACTATTTTCCAAAATCTTATAGGTTTGTAATTGTTGGAATTTATTAATTTGATTAATAAATTAAACGCCCAAGGGCAATATTGGAAACTCACTATTAGGGCGGTTACAAAATAGGGTTATATATTTTGGTAACCACCGCATTAGTGAGTAAGTAACTGAGTGATTCATTCGCACGAGCGAATCTCTGAAAAACGGCGGCTCCATCTCTCTCTCCCTCTCTCTTAGAATCGCAGGCTTAGAAATTTTTCTTTCCTAGTTTTTGATCTTCATTCCATTAATCCACGACATTTGGGTTGTGGATATTATTCCCTTTCCCAGTGATTGTGGAATCTCGCCGGTAAATCTTTGGTGGTGGAACGAGAACATGGATCTAGACTTCCGCTGTGAATACTTCAAGTAAGGGAAAGCGAATCCAGGTAAGGAATCTTTCCCCCATCAATTAATTGAATTGAATTACTTTTGATGTATTACCAACATTGGCATCAGAGCCATTGGTTCCCACGTTTATTGTTCCTCCCCATTGTTTAATTTTATTGTATGGATCCAATGGGAGGATCAAGGGTTTAATATGAAACCCATGGGAGAATTGATAGGGTTTTTGGAAACCCTTAATTTTGATTCGGATCTGAGTGGGAGATCCTTGTGAATTTCCCTAATGAAGATTTGCATGAATTGATAATCCATGATGATAATTTTTTGTTTAAAATTTAATGTTGGATTTTTTTCATGTGTTTTTGGATGATTTTTTGAGTGAAAAAACGTGTTTTACCGTTTTTTTTGAAAAAATTTCGTTCAAGAAAAATTGAAAAATCGCCGTTTTTTGGTCACTGTGGACCAGACGGACGTCCGTCTGGTCTGGTCGTCCGTCTATTATCAGAGTAGTTACAGTGACCCAGACGGAATTTTCGTCTGGGAGACGGTCATCCGTTTGGGCCAGACGGTCATCCGTCTAGTCACAGAATGCCAGACGGAATTTCCGTCTGGGCAGACGGTCATCCGTCTGGGCATAAAAGGCAGACGGAATTTCATGCTGGGCGGGACGGCGATCCGTCCGGGGAGATGGATTTTTTTTGGATATTGGTCTGTCCAGTTCAGAATGTGTTTCTAACTTACTGGACACCAATGGCCCGACAATCTGTGTGATGTTTGGGCATTGAGGGCCTAATGGGGCCTAGTGGGAGCTAATGAGGTAGAAGTGTTCTATGTGAACCACCTCATAGCTTGAACATGATTGCATGTTTTATTTTAATAAAACTATTTTTTATTTATGGGTCTATCAATCATGTTTCTTGCACAGAATGAAGCTAGTGTATAAGTCTATGTGGGTTTGCATGAGAATTTGATTGAATGTTTTTTAGCATCTCTTTTGGTTTAAGTGCTTATCCCATTGGTTGACTATGCTAGTGTGATTTGTTGTTGCATGAGTTGTGTTTTATGCTAGATTTATTGAACTCATTCTTGTATATAATATCTCTAGAAAAAATGGCTGCTACCAAGAGCATTGTTGCTGACCTCACTAAAGGAGATAAGCTGAATGAGAGGAATTATGACCTCTAGCACCGAAAGGTGCAATATCTCCTGGAAGAGCGAGGATATGCTTTGGAGACCATAAACCGGACCATGAACCCACACGAGGAAGGTACCACCGCACTGACATCGCAGGGACCTTGATATATACAATGCTTGGAAGAGGAAAGACCGGGTAGCCAGGATTACAATCCTGAGCTCCATGAGGGATGACCTGATGCTTCGTTATGAGAAGCATAGGACTGCAAAGTCTTTGTGGGAGGCTGTGAAGTTCCAGTATGGAGGGACTTCCACCACAAGAGGCCGCCAGCTCGGACTCACTTTTGACGGTTATAAGATGCGCCAGGGTCACACCATGAGGCAGCATATAACCATCATGTCTAACATGATTAGTGAGTTGAGCGCATGTGGGCGCCAGAAGACTGATGAGGAGCAAGTCTCCGCAGTCATCGGGTCATTGCCAAAGACTTGGGAGCATATGAAGATCTTCTTGACTCATGCTTGATGAGGTCAAGACTTTCGATCAAGCTGCCAAGCACCTTGAGCTTGTTGAGGATCGGATGTTGGCCGATACCCCTCAAACCGATGTATTTGCTGCTGAAGCTAGCACTAGTAAGGGTGCGGGCTTCAAGCGCAGAGAGAGAAAGCTCAACCTCAGCGGTCCAAGCAAAGTAACCGGGGTGGGAACAAAAACAAGAGTGGGCCCAAGCGTTCAAGGGGGACTAGTGCTGGCAAGAAGAAATCAGCTTTGATTTGCTTTAAGTGCCGAAAGCTCTGGTCATTTTGCTCGTGATTGCACCGAGCAAGAGGTATGTCTTGTGTGTTATACCTCATCTTGTTATGTAACAAGTTCTACTATGCTTGCTGAACTAAATCCTTTGTGGATTGTTGATTCAGGCGCGACAGAACACATAACAAGGGAACGCTCGAGCTTCGTGGAATACCGTCGTATTCCAAGAGGAAGCAAAAGAATAATGATGGGGAACAGCTCAAGCGTGGAGGTTCATGGCATAGGCACATGCAAATTAGTTTTGCGAGGTGGCCGGACGTTGTTACTCCATGATGTGTTGTATGCTCCGGACATTCGGCGAAATCTTGTTTCGTTATTTATCTTTTAAGACATGGTTTTAGAGTTGCATTTGATAACAATTCTTTGGTTTTGTATCACGGGTGATACAGTTTATGGTTATGGTTTTCTTGATAATAGTTTCATTGTATTGGATACAATTGATTATTCATTTAATTCTAGTAATGCTTTTGTTTGCCAAAATACTGTGTGTATTGATTCTAATTTGTGGCATGCTAGACTAGGACATATTGGCTTAGATAGGATGAACAGGTTGGCAAGAGAAGGTCTCTTAGGCCAAGGTTCACCATCTGATTTGCCAACCTGTGAGTCATGTCTAGCAGGAAAAGCAACTAGAAAACCATTTAAAAAGGCTTTGAGAGCCTCTCTTCCTTTAGAACTTATCCCTTCAGATGTGTGTGGACCCATGAATGTGCATACTAGAAAAGGACAGTCATATTTCATCACATTCATAGATGACTATACAAGGTATGGTCACATTTATCTAATTTCTCATAAGTCAGAAGCTCTGGAATGTTTTAAGAAATTCATGAGCTTGGTTGAGAATTAGTTAAATAAAATGATTAAAACTCTTAGAACGGATAGAGGTAGAGAGTATCTCTCCGATATGTTCAAAGGGTTATGTGATGAAAAGGGGATATCTAGACAACTTACTATTCCGGGGGACTCCACGACAAAATGGGGTTCTTGAGAGGAGGAATAGAACCTTGCTAGACATGGTGAGATCCATGATGGCGCAGGCAAATCTACCCATCTCTTATTGGGGAGATGCTTTGCTGACTGCGGCCTATATCCTCAACAGAGTTCCAACCAAATCGGTTCCTTCCACACCATATGAGTTGTGGACCGGAAGGAAGCCAGATTTGAGTTACTTGCGCGCATGGGGATGTGCAGCATATGTTCACTCTACTTCTCACCAATATGGAAAGCTTGGACCCAGAGGAAGAAAGTGTATCTTTGTGAGATATTCTGAACCCTCAAAGGGCCATGTCTTCATTGGACTAGATGAGAGTGAGAGGAGAACGGAACTTGAGTCTAGGGATGCAATATTCTTGGAGAATGATTTTCCATCTCTTTCAGGAGTTAACAAAGAATCATCGGAATTCTTTGAGATACAAGATAGTGGTCTTGTCACTCCAGGGATTCAGATTCTGGATAATGAACCTGGGGTTCATCTAGAAGATCCTAGTGGGAGTGGGAGTGCAGATGTGATAGCTACCTTAGACGATGAGCAATCTGACATGCACTTGCGCCGTAGTGGGCGCGGGCTAGTTCCTCGTCGACGTTTCGACATAGAGGATGAACCCTACATGGTAACGCTTGAAGAGATCGACTGTGAGATGATTTCAGTCGATGAGCATGAACCAAAGAGCGTGCAGGAAGCTCTTGCGGGGTCAAGCTCAAAGGAATGGTTAAAAGCAATAAAGGAAGAGTTGGAGTCGATGAAAGTTAATCATGTCTGGGACTTGGTTGACTTGCCGCCAGGCCGAAAGGCGATTGGGAACAAGTGGGTTCTCAAGATCAAAAGAAAGGCGGATGGATCTATTGAGAGATTCAAGGCTCGTTTAGTGGCTAAGGGCTACACCCAACGAGAGGGCGTTGATTATGAGGAAACTTTTTCCCCTGTGGTTAGGTTTGCCTCAATTCGCCTCATACTAGCCATTGTTGCTCGGTTGGACTTGGAGCTTTATCAGATGGATGTAAAAACTGCTTTTCTCAGTGGAGAACTTGAGGAAGAGATCTATATGGATCAACCTCAAGGCTTTGAAGCACATGGACTTGAGCGCAAAGTGTGCAAGCTTAAGAAGTCCATATATGGCTTAAAGCAAGCATCTAGACAGTGGAATGTGCGCTTCCACCAAGCTATGATGGAAAATGGTTTTTCCATGCTTGAGGAAGACCACTGTGTTTACACCAAGAGATCTGATAATAATTATGTCATTCGACACTTGTACGTAGATGACATACTTATGGTTAGCAATAGCAAGGAGCTATTGGAAACCATTAAGAAATGGTTGTCCTCCATATTTGATTTGAAGGACATGGGTGAAGCAAGCTATGTGCTTGGTGTCAAGATTGTCAGAAATAGGCAAAAGAGATTACTGGGTTTATCTCAAGAGACCTATATTGACAATGTCTTGACGAGATACTAGATGCACAACCGCAAACCAATTGATACTCCGGTGGAGAAGGGTTTGCATTTGAGCCTTGATATGGGTCCTAAGACTCCAGAGGAGAAAACCAAGATGGAAAGAGTTCGATATTCCGGTGCGGTGGGTAGCCTTATGTACGCTATGATGTGTACTAGGCCGGATATTTGTTATGCAGTGGGTTTGGTTTGTCGGTACCAATCAAACCCAGGCATAGAGCACTGGAAAGTAGTCAAGAGGATATTGAGATATCTCAGAGGAACGAGTAACTACATGTTGTGTTACCAAGGATCGGATTTGCGGTTAGTTGGCTATAGTGATGCCGACATGGCTGGAGACATCGATGAGCGCAAATCAACCTCTGGATATGCTTTCTTGCTGAATGGCGGGGCCATTTCGTGGTGTAGCAAGAAGCGAGGCTTGTATATCCCTCTCGACCATGGAAGCGAGTATGTGGCATGCTCGGCTTCGGTTCAAGAGGCTGTTTGGTTGAGGAGATTCCTTCGACATACTGGGATTGTGATGACATCCAAAGAGGCTGCCCTTGTCTACTGTGATAGTACGACAGCTCTTAGCTATGTCAAGGACCCCAAGTATCATGGGAAGACCAAACATATACAGTTGAGATATCACTTTGTTAGAGACATTACATCAAGGAAGAAAGTTGTACTTAAGCACATATCTACTAGTCAGATGGTAGCTGACCCTCTTACCAAACCTATAGCCAAGGATGTTTTTATTTCTCATGTAAAATCCTTGGGCTTGCGTAGATTGTGACTTATTTTTGTACTGAGACTTTCTTATTAATGAATAATATGAGTTCATTCCAGCATTTTTTTATTCACTTTCTGTGTGATTGTGTTTTGCTAGCATAAAACAAGATATGTCAATAGGCAAGAGAATGGCTCACTCACACGAGCATTCGCCTCTGGCGCCTTGGAGGCGAGCAGAGATGAGACGGATTGTGAATGACTTTGTGTAGGTCAATTCATAATCATGATGTCGCCTTGATTTGGAATCAAGATGAGCTTCTCTATTGTAAAGAGAATCGACATGAATGTTCCCACTATCCATGTTGCCTATAGGAGCCAAGTGCGAGTACTTTATGTGGCACTAAGATGGCGACAATAAAGAAACTCGGGTTAGGCGCAAGAGGTTGCGACTAGACTAAGACCTGTATGGTGTTGAGATGGACATACGTTCTATTGTATAGAGAATGCTCCACCATAGAACATATATCATACTATGTGTGCTTAGCGATCATTGGAAATAAGAGGATGGATCCCTGCTCCTCTCATTGTGTGAGTCCTGGACCTTATGGTCCATTAGTGTTCTTAGTGACTTTCGACGACATCATGAAACGAAGGGTTGATGCGGCTACTTTGGGGTGTTACCTATGGTCATGATTGATTCGACCTAAAGGGGCACTACCGGGAAAGGAGTCAATCCTAAGTGTAGTGATGGTCTGGGGCGAAAGGAAAGGTTTGATTCAACTGCACCCTAAAAAGTGTTTGTTGGCGCCAACCGTATGTGTTACAAGTAGTGAACATTTTAAGGACAAGAAGGTGATCTCTCGGAGGGATCGAGATACCTTTAGTCTCGGTGAGTTTGAATAAACCTAGGACACCGTGTTATACTAATGCTTATTTGATTTGTTTCTATGAGTGATGTGCCATTCGGCCTTCGGGAAGGTTTCTAGTTTGGGGCTCACGCGTGCGGGTATATCACCCGGTCGCACAACCCATTTTGCCGGTATGACTTGTGGATATTAGTGTCCGGGACACGGGTGGTCTATGTATCCGGGACACATAGTGAAGAGATCAATATATATGTATATCTGGGATATGCATGTGTGTGCGGGACACAAGAGGTCTATGTATCCGGGATACATAGCGAGAGAGGTTGAATGTGTATATCTGGGATATACAAGTGTGTCTGGGACACATTGAAAGATTAACACTTGCCCTTGTGCAAGTGGGAGCTGTTGGAATTTATTAATTTGATTAATAAATTAAATGCCCAAGGGCAATATTGGAAACTCACTATTAGGGCGGTTACAAAATAGGGTTATGTATTTTGGTAACCACCGCATTAGTGAGTAAGTAACTGAGTGATTCATTCGCACGAGCGAATCTCTGAAAAACGGCGGCTCCATCTCTCTCTCCCTCTCTCTTAGAATCGCAGGCTTAGAAATTTTTCTTTCCTAGTTTTTGATCTTCATTCCATTAATCCACGGCATTTGGGTTGTGGATATTATTCCCTTTCCCAGTGATTGTGGAATCTCGCCGGTAAATCTTTGGTGGTGGAACGAGAACGTGGATCTAGACTTCCGCTGCGAATACTTCAAGTAAGGGAAAGCGAATCCAGGTAAGGAATCTTTCCCCCATCAATTAATTGAATTGAATTACTTTTGATGTATTACCAACAGTAATTTACAATTTACACATGTTTTATTCATTCCAAAGCATCATTTTCTGCTTTCTGTTTCAGGATTTCATGTTCGACCCTTCTCTCTTCCCTTTTCCTTTTCCCCTTCTGGTTTATTGTTTACAGCTACCCATTTGAACCTTAGTTTATTAGCCTTCTTGGCATATCGGAATGAAGTTTCAGTCTACATCCTATTAATATTCATTTGACTTGAAACCCTTCCAAATAAGCTAGTTGTCATTTTTTATACAGAGACTTCATAGTAACTAATTGTTATTGATACGCTTTGGAGAGAGTTGAATCCTTGATCAGATGGTTCACTCATTCACGGCCAAAGTGCCAAAGGGTTGATAGTGTCCAAAACAATTTTATTTATCAGTTTAATGTTATTCTTAGTAAGTGGAATATTTTAGTTAATACATAGAGCATCATAAAAATCATTTAATTCTAGTCCATGGGTGTCTTTTATTTGTCTTGTTTGGAATCACCACAGTCTTCACTTCACCATCCAAAATTGGAAGCCCCTTTTTCAGTTGATAGAACAGCATTTACATATTTTGTCCTTGCTTGTGTTGTTTTTCGCCAGCTCGAGACATTCCCTTCTCTCCCCGATATTGTCCCATACAGAAAAAAAGAGCATGGAGCCCTGGCCCTATCTGTAGGTCTGCTAATTTAAAGCAAGGAGTTGAGCCTGAATTGGCGAATCAAAGTCACTACGGGGACATACTATTAGAAATCACCCTAATCTGATCCTATCTCTTAAATACTGATTTTGGTTTTGTAACTGATTTAATTCACAAACCAATGCACAACTTGCACATGAGATGGTAAGTTTCTTATTCACATGATTTTAATCTTTTGTCATGTTTTGTTATTTAGAGGGCTGAAGGTGAGGATGTTATCAGAGTTAAATTTTATAAGAGAACTCACCAAAGAAAAGATGGTAGCTTCATAAAGCTGGCTGCTAGAGAGATAGCGGTATGATCTTTTGTTTCAATTAAATTTAGTTTATAGAGAATACCTAATATTTTCTACCATGGTATAGACTAACTTATTTTACATTTGTTTATAGGAAAAACTTGATAACGAATTAGAGAAACAACTTCCAGAGGTAAGAGACGCTCCGCTTGCCTAAGACAATGCTTTTGAGGTAGTCATTGGGAAGGAAAGTCCAGGGTGGGTTTGTAACAATCCTTGTATTTCTAACCCGAGATCCATATCGCAGGTCCGAGAACCCGAAGGTCTAATCGGGTAAAGTTGTGGAGTGTCCAGATAGAAGTCCATGATCCATACCCTGAACCCATGGATCTGGATCCTCTGTCTAAAGAGCCTGCCTTGCTTGGTAATTGGTCTTCTAGAAGACAAGTGTTGTTTGGAGATGTCCAGAATGAAGGTAAGATCTCCCCCATCTTATCTTTAGGGCTAGGTTGTACTTGGATATCAACCCCCTAGCAAAAGCACCCTCGTATGGCAAATTACATGGGGGCGGTTGCTAGTGGCGGTCGATCAAACCAAGCGACCGCCCGGTCTGTTTTTCGGGGTTTTGCCCAATTTTTCCCACTGACTTTTATAAAAGGTAACCCTCGTCCAAGTAACGAATATTTTATTCGTGGTTACTGATTTTGGAGGTTAGACGGCTGTGGAGAAGTGCCGAAAGTGGATATGAAGTGCTGGCAGTGATCTGGAGATCAATCTTTCCCTTTTTCTGGTGTTCTGAAGTGAGGTAATGAATTCACCCTTCATTCTTTATCTCCTTTGTCTTTCAATTTCGTGTTAACCCATCCCCTCATCATTGTGTTTACCCTTTTGATCAATTGTGACTCTCTTTCCAATCTACTTGAGGTGATTCATCCGAAAACGAAACCCTACTTTCGTGAAAAGGATAATCCAATCAAGGGGAGAGTTCTGGGTAACCCAATGATGGTAATTGTTAGGATTCCTTCACCCTTTGGCTATAGGAGTGTTAGATTCGAGATTTAGGTCATGATCACTCGAAATTCGGATTGAAAACGGGTGATCAGAAGCCTGAGTTTAGGATTGAAACTCTCTGTTTTTGGGGCGGTCACTAGTGGCGGTCGCTCAACCTAAACGACCGGCCCGAGCGACCGGCTGGTAAACAGTGACCAATTGACTTTTGGTTATGATCCACCTTGATTCAATTAACTTATATATTATTGTAACCCTGTGTTTAGGTGTACTCTATTTGAAAAGAAAGTCTTGTAATAGTTAACGGATCTCTTTTTACGGACAGTTTACTTATATGCAGGTAAGGACATTCAATCTTATCTTTTGAATAGACTTGAACATGCTAGTCCAGTGTCTGGTAGAATTAGTATTTCTTTATATATTCTGCTGTAGTCATACTTTATATATTAATATTGTTATATTATTGTTGTTTGTCTTGTTTACATATATACTTTGTTGATTATGAATGTTATGTACTGATGATGGTTAGTATATGGTTCTGATGGATGAGGTATTCTTTTGGGATATCTTAGCTTGGGATATCGAAAGGCTGTGGAATGGAACACATGCCTGCTGATGTCTCCAGCACTGTCATGACTGTTTGATGACATTATTAGGTAGAGTCTAGAATTGCATGGCTAGGTACCCCACATGCTACTACCCTTTCTATAGGGGGATTGAAACCGAGTGACCCGTGATGACAGTGATGTGACGTTGGTCCACTGTTAGTCATATAAATGGTAGGGTTGCATATGTTAGGGTTGGGCTCATGGACGTCCAAGGAACGGACCGGGTGTCGTGAGGAGTCATGAGAGCTTCTGCCCCAATAATATGTGGATGACCATAGGGTTAAGGAGTGGAGTCCAACAGCGGTAGCCAGTTCGTGAGGATTCTCATTCCTAAGTTGCGAAGGATACTGAACTGAGTTGGTTGGTGCCATAGGGGATGTATCTGGACTTCATGTAGACATGTTACCATTATGACCTTGCATTGGATTAGAAACCCCGACATGCGCCAGTTTGAAAGCAAGGTGTGGACTTTCCCTTTTTGCCCAGGATCCCTACAGAGGTAACCAGTCCTTGCCGGATCAGTGTGACTAGAGTTCCCCAGAGGAGAGCTGGTGTATATCTTAAAGCATGTTAGCTGATAGAGACTTGCATAGTATCATTCATACCTTACACTCATTCATATCATTTATGCATATATGCTTTGTTGGATAATTGATGTGAATTGTAATTGTTCTTACTGAGTTCTTTAGAACTCACTCCTTTATTTTGTATATGTTTATTAGCCTGCACAGAAGAAGAAATTGTACAAGAAGATGGACTGGTTTCCTATGAAGGAATCCTCCCGTATGAAGAGGATGTGGCATCGTTAGTGGGAAATGGAGATAGCCTGTGCGGGAGCTCCTGCGGGTGCATGGAGTGTGCTTATCGCACCTATTGATGGTCAGAGACGAAAAGAGGTTAAACAGTTCGATCAGCGAATGGAGAAGAACTGGAGGACTCCTCATCTCGATAAACTTGAGTCTAAATTTAT